>NW_024879289.1:13585-50635 GCF_018340385.1 Cyprinus carpio | reverse complement strand
CAGTTTAGCGCTTCTGTGAAACTGTATCACTCTGTTAGTGCAACTAAGCAAATTAACAGAAAGAAAACCCACAGTGCTGAATACCTTCTTTCTCTGTTAGAGAATGATAGTTTGTACAAAGTTAAGACTAAAGCTTGCCCACATTAAAGATGTCTCTAACATGTAAAATGAAATGGTTTAGCAATGCATAAACCAGATTTCAGTGAGTTACTAGTTTTATGATCATGAACATATGTTTGACCTTCTAAGCATAAATCTCTCAGTTTAGCGTTTCTGTGAACAGTAACACTCTGTTAGTGCAACTAAGCAAATGAACAGAAAGAAAGCCCACAAGTGCTGAATACCTTCTTTCTCTGTTAGAGAATGATAGTTTGTACAAAGTTAAGACTAAAGCTTGCCCACATTAAAGATGTCTCTAACATGTAAAATGAAATGGTTTTAGCAATGCAGAAAACAGATATCAGTGAGTTACTAGTTTTATGATGATGAACATATGTTTTCAGCTTCTAAGCATAAAACGCTCAGTTTAGCGTTTCTGTGAACTGTAACACTCTGTTAGTGCAACTAAGCAAATGAACAGAAAGAAAGCCCACAAGTGCTGAATACCTTCTATCTCTGCAAGAGAATGATAGTTTGTACAAAGTTAAGACTAAAGCTTGCCCACATTAAAGATGTTTCTTACATTAAAAATGAAATGTTTTAGCAATGCCGAAAAACGGAATTCAGTGAGTTACTAGTTTTATGATCATGAACATATGTTTCAGCCTCTAAGCATAAATCGCTCAGTTTAGCGCTTCTGTGAACTGTATCACTCTGTTAGTGCAACTAAGCAAATTAACAGAAAAAAAGCCCACAAGTGCTGAATACCTTCTTTCTCTGTTAGAGAATGATAGTTTGTACAAAGTTAAGACTGAAGCTTGGCCACATTAAATATGTTTCTAACATGTAAAATGAAATGGTTTAGCAATGCAGAAAACAGATTTCAGTGAGTTACTAGTTTTATGATATTGAACATGTGTTTCAGCTTCTAAGCATAAGACGCTCAGTTTAGCGCTTCTGTGAACTGTATCACTCTGTTAGTGCAACTAAGCAAATTAACAGAAAGAAAGCCCACAAGTGCTGAATACCTTCTTTCTCTGCTAGAGAATGATAGATTGTACAAAGTTAAGACTAAAGCTTGCCCACATTAAAGATGTCTCTAACATGTAAAATGAAATGGTTTAGCAATGCAGAAAACAGATTTCAGTGAGTTACTAGTTTTATGATCATGAACATATGTTTGACCTTCTAAGCATAAATCGCTCAGTTTAGCGCTTCTGTGAACAGTAACACTCTGTTAGTTCAACTAAGCAAATTAACAGAAAGAAAGCCCACAAGTGCTGAATACCTTCTTTCTCTGTTACAGAATGATAGTTTGTACAAAGTTAAGACTAAAGCTTGCCCACATTAAAGATGTCTCTAACATGTAAAATGAAATGGTTTAGCAATGCAGAAAACAGATTTCAGTGAGTTACTAGTTTTATGATCATGAACATATGTTTAAGCTTCTAAGCATAAATCGCTCAGTTTAGCGCTTCTGTGAACTATATCACTCTGTTAGTGCAACTAAGCAAATTAACAGAAAGAAAGCCCACAAGTGCTGAATACCTTCTTTCTCTGTTAGAGAATGATAGTTTGTACAATGTTAATACTAAAGCTTGCCCACATTAAAGATGTCTCTAACATGTAAAATGAAATGGTTTTAGCAATGCAGAAAACAGATTTCAGTGAGTTACTAGTTTTATGATCATGAACATATGTTTGAGCTTCTAAGCATAAATCGCACAGTTTAGCGCTTCTGTAAACAGTAACAATCTGTTAGTGCAACTAAGCAAATTAACAGAAAGAAAGCCCACAAGTGCTGAAATCCTTCTTTCTCTGTCAGAGAATGATATTTTGTACAAAATTAAGAATAAAGCTTGCCCACATTAAAGATGTTTCTAACATGTTAAATGAAATGTTTTAGGAATGCAGAAAACAGATTTCAGTGAGTTACTAGTTTTATGATCATGAACATATGTTTGACCTTCTAAGCATAAATCGCTCAGTTTAGCGCTTCTGTGAACTGTATCACTCTGTTAGTCGAACAAATCAAAAAAACATAAAAAAAAGCCCACAAGTGCTGAATACCTTCTTTCTCTGCTAGAGAATGATAGTTTGTGCAAAGTTAATACTAAAGCTTGCCCACATTAAAGATGTCTCTAACATGTAAAATGAAATGGTTTTAGCAATGCAGAAAACAGATTTCAGTGAGTTACTAGTTTTATGATCTTGAACATTTGTTTCAGCCTCTAAGCATATATCGCTCAGTTTAGCGCTTCTGTGGACTGTATCACTCTGTTAGTGCAACTAAGCAAATGAACAGAATGAAAGCCCACAAGTGCTGAATACCTTCTTTCTCTGCTAGAGAATGATAGTTTGTACAAAGTCAAGACTAAAGCTTGCCCACATTAAAGATGTCTCTAACATGTAAAATGAAATGGTTTTAGCAATGCAGAAAACAGATTTCAGTGAGTTACTAGTTTTATGATCATGAACATATGTTTTTCAGCTTCTAAGCATAAATCGCTCAGTTTAGCGCGCTTCTGTGAACAGTAACACTCTGTTAGTGCAACTAAGCAAATGAACAGAAAGAAAGCCCAAAAGTGCTGAAAACCTTCTTTCTCTGTTAGAGAATGATAGTTTGTACAAAGTTAAGACTAAAGCTTGCCCACATTAAATATGTTTCTAACACGTTAAATAAAATGAAATTTTTAGCAATGCAGAAAACAGATTTCAGTGAGTTACTAGTTTTATGATCATGAACATATGTTTCAGCCTCTAAGCATAAGACGCTCAGTTTAGCGTTTCTGTGAACTGTATCACTCTGTTAGTGCAACTAAGCAAATTAACAGAAAGAAAGCCCACAAGTGCTGAATACCTTCTTTCTCTGTTAGAGAATGATAGTTTGTAGAAAGTTAAGACTAAAGCTTGCCCACATTAAAGATGTTTCTAACATGTAAAATGAAATGGTTTAGCAATGCAGAAAACAGATTTCAGTGAGTTACTAGTTTTATGATCTTGAACATTTGTTTCAGCCTCTAAGCATAAATCGCTCAGTTTAGCGCTTCTGTGAACAGTATCACTCTGTTAGTGCAACTAAGCAAATTAACAGAAAGAAAGCCCACAAGTGCTGAATACCTTCTTTCTCTGTTAGAGAATGATAGTTTGTACAAAGTTAAGACTAAAGCTTGCCCACATTAAAGCTGTTTCTAACATGTAAAATGAAATGGTTTTAGCAATGCAGAAAACAGATTTCAGTGAGTTAATAGTTTTATGATCATGAACATATGTTTGAGCTTCTAAGCATTAATCGCTCAGTTTAGCGCTTCTGTGAACAGTAACACTCTGTTAGTGCAGCTAAGCAAATTAACAGAAAGAAAGCCCACAAGTGCTGAATACCTTCTTTCTCTGTTAGAGAATGATAGTTTGTACAAAGTTAAGACTAAAGCTTGCCCACATTAAATATGTTTCTAACACAGTAAAATGAAATGTTTTAGCAATGCAGAAAACAGATTTCAGTGAGTTCCTAGTTTTATGATCATGAACATATGTTTCAGCCTCTAAGCATAAATCGCTCAGTTTAGCGCTTCTGTAAACTGTAACAATCTGTTAGTGCAACTAAGCAAATTAACAGAAAGAAAGCCCACAAATGCTGAATACCTTCTTTCTCTGCTAGAGAATGATAGTTTGTACAAAGTTAAGACTAAAGCTTGCCCACATTAAAGATGTCTCTAACATGTAAGATGAAATGGTTTAGCAATGCAGAAAACAGATTTCAGTGAGTTACTAGTTTTATGATCATGAACATATGTTTCAGCTTCTAAGCATAAATCGCTCAGTTTAGCGCTTCTGTGAACGAAACTCTGTTAGTGCAACTAAGCAAATTAACAGAAAGAAAGCCCACAAGTGCTGAATACCTTCTTTCTCTGCTAGAGAATGATAGTTTGTACAAAGTTAAGACTAAAGCTTGCCCACATTAAAGATGTCTCTAACATGTAAAATGAAATGGTTTAGCAATGCATAAAACAGATTTCAGTGAGTTACTAGTTTTATGATCATGAACATATGTTTGACCTTCTAAGCATAAATCGCTCAGTTTAGCGCTTCTGTGAACTGTATCACTCTGTTAGTGCAACTAAGCAAATTAACAGAAAGAAAGCCCACAAGTGCTGAATACCTTCTTTCTCTGTTAGAGAATGATAGTTTGTACAATGTTAAGACTAAAGCTTGCCCACATTAAAGATGTTTCTAACATGTAAAATGAAATGGTTTAGCAATGCAGAAAACAGATTTCAGTGAGTTACTAGTTTTATGATCATGAACATATGTTTCAGCTTCTAAGCATAAATCGCTCAGTTTAGCGCTTCTGTGAACTGTATCACTCTGTTAGTGCAACTAAGCAAATTAACAGAAAGAAAGCCCACAAATGCTGAATACCTTCTTTCTCTGCTAGAGAATGATAGTTTTTACAAAGTTAATACTAAAGCTTGCCCACATTAAAGATGTCTCTAACATGTAAAATGAAATGGGTTTAGCAATGCAGAAAACAGATTTCAGTGAGTTACTAGTTTTAGGATCATGAACACATGTTTTTCAGCTTCTAAGCATAAATCGCTCAGTTTAGCGTTTCTGTGAATAGTAACACTCTGTTAGTGCAACTAAGCAAATGAACAGAAAGAATGCCCATTAGTGCTGAATACCTTCTTTCTCTGTTAGAGATTGATAGTTTGTACAAAGTTAAGACTAAAACTTGCCCATATTAAAAATGTTTCTAACATGTTGAATGAAATGTTTTAGCAATGCAGAAAACAGATTTCAGTGAGTTACTAGTTTTATGATCTTGAACATATGTTTGAGCTTCTAAGCATAAGACACTCAGTTTAGCGCTTCTGTGAACTGTATCACTCTGTTAGTGCAACTAAGCAAATTAACAGAAAGAAAGCCCACAAGTGCTGAATACCTTCTTTCTCTGCTAGAGAATGATAGTTTGTACAAAGTTAAGACTAAAGCTTGCCCACATTAAAGATGTCTCTAACATGTAAAATGAAATGGTTTAGCAATGCAGAAAACAGATTTCAGTGAGTTTCTAGTTTTATGATCTTGAACATGTTTTTCAGCTTCTAAGCATAAATCGCTCAGTTTAGCGCTTATGTGAACTGTATCACTCTGTTAGTGCAACTAATCAAAGTAAATGAACAGAAAGAAAGCCCACAAGTGCTGAATACCTTCTTTCTCTGCTAGAGAATGATAGATTGTACAAAGTTAAGACTAAAGCTTGCCCACATTAAAGATGTCTCTAACATGTAAAATGAAATGGTTTAGCAATGCAGAAAACAGATTTCAGTGAGATACTAGTTTTATGATCTTGAACATGTTTTTCAGCTTCTAAGCATAAATCGCTCAGTTTAGCGTTTCTGTGAACAGTAACACTCTGTTAGTGCAGCTAAGCAAATGAACAGAAAGAAAGCCCACAAGTGCTGAATACCTTCTTTCTCTGCTAGAGAATGATAGATTGTACAAAGTTAAGACTAAAGCTTGCCCACATTAAAGATGATTCTAACATGTTAAATGAAATGTTTTAGCAATGCAGAAAACAGATTTCAGTGAGTCACAAGTTTTATGATCATGAACATATGTTTGAGCATCTAAGCATAAAACGCTCAGTTTAGCGCTTCTGTGAACTGTATCACTCTGTTAGTGCAACTAAGCAAATTAACAGAAAGAAAGCCCACAAGTGCTGAATACCTTCTTTCTCTGTTAGAGAATGCTAGTTTGTACAAAGTTAAGACTAAAGCTTGCCCACATTAAATACGTTTCTAACATGTTAAATGAAATGTTTTAGGAATGCAGAAAACAGATTTCAGTGAGTTACTAGTTTTATGATCATGAACATATGTTTTTCAGCTTCTAAGCATAAATCGCTCAGTTTAGCGCTTCTGTGAACTGTATCACTCTGTTAGTGCAACTAAGCAAATTAACAGAAAGAAAGCCCACAAGTGCTGAATACCTTCTTTCTCTGTTAGAGAATGATAGTTTGTACAAAGTTAAGACTAAAACTTGCCCACATTAAAGATGTTTCTAACATGTAAAATGAAATGGTTTAGCAATGCAGAAAACAGATTTCAGTGAGTTTCTAGTTTTATGATCTTGAACATTTGTTTCAGCCTCTAAGCATAAATCGCTCAGTTTAGCGCTTCTGTGAACAGTAACACTCTGTTAGTGCAACTAAGCAAATTAACAGAAAGAAAGCCCACAAGTGCTGAATACCTTCTTTCTCTGTTAGAGAATGATAGTTTGTACAAAGTTAAGACTAAAGCTTGCCCACATTAAAGATGTTTCTAACATGTAAAATGAAATGGTTTCGTAATGCAGAAAACAGATTTCAGTGAGTTACTAGTTTTATGATCATGAACATATGTTTGAGATTCTAAACATAAATCGCTCAGTTTAGCGCTTCTGTGAACAGTATCACTCTGTTACCACAGTTTGAGAACACCTTCTTTCTCTGTAGCCCACAAGTGCTGAATACCTTCTTTCTCTGTTAGAGAATGATAGTTTGTACAAAGTTAAGACTAAAGCTTGCCCACATTAAAGATGTCTCTAACATGTAAAATGAAATGGTTTAGCAATGCAGAAAACAGATTTCAGTGAGTTACTAGTTTTATGATCATGAACATATGTTTGACCTTCTAAGCACAAATCGCTCAGTTTAGCGCTTCTGTGAACTGTATCACTCTGTTAGTGCAACTAAGCAAATTAACAGACAGAAAGCACACAAGCGCTGAAAACATTCTATCTCTGATAGAGAATGATAGTTTGTACAAAATTAAGACTAAAGCTTTGCCCACATTAAAGATGTTTCTAACATCAAAAATGAAATGTTTTAGCAATGCAGAAAACAGATTTCAGTGAGTTACTAGTTTTATGATCATGAACATATGTTTCAGCTTCTAAGCATAAATCGCTCAGTTTAGCGCTTCTGTGAACTGTATCACTCTGTTAGTGCAACTAAGCAAATTAACAGAAAGAAAGCCCACAATTGCTGAATACCTTCTTTCTCTGTTAGAGAATGATAGTTTGTACAATGTTAAGACTAAAGCTTGCCCACATTAAAGATGTCTCTAACATGTAAAATGAAATGGTTTTAGCAATGCAGAAAACAGATTTCAGTGAGTTACTAGTTTTATGATCATGAACATATGTTTCAGCTTCTAAGCATAAATCGCTCAGTTTAGCGCTTCTGTGAACTGTATCACTCTGTAAGTGCAACTAAGCAAATTAACAGAAAGAAAGCCCACAAGTGCTGAATACCTTCTTTCTCTGCTAGCGAATGATAGTTTGTACAAAAGTTAAGACTAAAGCTTGCCCACATTAAAGATGTTTCTAACATGTAAAATGAAATGTTTTAGCAATGCAGAAAACAGATTTCAGTGAGTTACCAGTTTTATGATCATTAAAACAAATCAAATCAACAAAAAAAAAAACGCTCAGTTTAGCGCTTCTGCTAACTCTATCACTCTGTTAGTGCAACTAAGCAAATGAACAAAAAGAAAGCCCACAAGTGCTGAATACCTTCTTGTCTCTGTTAGAATGATAGTTTGTACAAAATTAAGACTAAAGCTTTCCCACATTAAAGATGTTTCTAACATGTAAAATGAAATGATTTAGCAATGCAGAAAACAGATTTCAGTGAGTTACTAGTTTTATGATCATGAAACATATGTTTCAGCTTCTAAGCATAAATCGCTCAGTTTAGCGCTTCTGTGAACTGTATCACTCTGTTAGTGCAACTAAGCAAATTAACAGAAAGAAAGCCCACAAGTGCTGAATACATTCTTTCTCTGTTAGAGAATGATAGTTTGTACAAAGTTTAAGACTAAAGCTTGGCCACATTAAATATGTTTCTAACATGTAAAATGAAATGGTTTAGCAATGCAGAAAACAGATTTCAGTGAGTTACTAGTTTTATGATCTTGAACATGTGTTTCAGCTTCTAAGCATAAATCGCTCAGTTTAGCGCTTCTGTGAACAGTAACACTCTTTTAGTGCAACTAAGCAAATTAACAGAAAGAAAGCCCACAAGTGCTGAATACCTTCTTTCTCTGTTAGAGAATGATAGTTTTGTACAATGTTAATACTAAAGCTTGCCCACATTAAAGATGTCTCTAACATGTAAAATGAAATGGTTTTAGCAATGCAGAAAACAGATTTCAGTGAGTTACTAGTTTTATGATCATGAACATATGTTTCAGCTTCTAAGCATAAAACGCTCAGTTTAGCGCTTTCTGTGAACTGTATCACTCTGTTAGTGCAACTAAGCAAATGAACAGAAAGAAAGCCCACAAGTGCTGAATACCTTCTTTCTCTGTTAGAGAAATGATAGTTTGTAGAAAGTTAAGACTAAAGCTTGCCCACATTAAAGATGTTTCTAACATGTAAAATGAAATGTTTTAGGAATGCAGAAAACAGATTTCAGTGAGTTACTAGTTTTTTGATCATGAACTTATGTTTCATCTTCTAATCATAAACGCTCAGTTTAGCGCTTCTGTGAACTGTATCACTCTGTTAGTGCAACTAAGCAAATTAACAGAAAGAACGCCCAATAGTGCTGATATCCTTCTTTCTCTGTTAGAGAATGATAGTTTGTACAATGTTAATACTAAAGCTTGCCCACATTAAAAATGTCTCTAACATGTAAAATGAAATGGTTTAGCAATGCAGAAAACAGATTTCAGTGAGTTACTAGTTTTATGATCTTGAACATGTGTTTCAGCTTCTAAGCATAAATCGCTCAGTTTAGCACTTCTGTGAACTGTATCACTCTGTTAGTGCAACTAAGCAAATTAACAGAAAGAAAGTACACAAGTGCTGAATACCTTCTTTCTCTGTTAGAGAATGATAGTTTGTACAATGTTAATACTAAAGCTTGCCCACATTAAAGATGTCTCTAACATGTAAAATGAAATGGTTTTAGCAATGCATAAAACAGATTTCAGTGAGTTACTAGTTTTATGATCTTGAACATGTGTTTCAGCTTCTAAGCATAAATCGCTCAGTTTAGCGCTTCTGTGAACAGTAACACTCTGTTAGTGCAACTAAGCAAATGAACAGATAGAACGCCCAATAGTGCTGATATCCTTCTTTCTCTGTTAGAGAATGATAGTTTGTACAAAGTTAAGACTAAAGCTTGCCCATATTAAAGATGTTTCTAACATGTTAAATGAAATGTTTTAGGAATGCAGAATACAGATTTCAGCGAGTTACTAGTTTTATGATCATGAACATGTGTTTGACCTTCTAAGCATAAATCGCTCAGTTTAGCGCTTCTGTGAACTGTATCACTCTGTTAGTGCAACTAAGCAAATTAACAGAAAGAAAGCCCACAAGTGCTGAATACCTTCTTTCTCTGTTAGAGAATGATAGTTTGTACAAAGTTAAGACCAAAACTTGCCCATATTAAAGATGTTTCTAACATGTAAAATGAAATGGTTTAGTAATGCAGAAAACAGATTTCAGTGAGTTACTAGTTTTATGATCTTGAACATGTGTTTCAGCTTCTAAGCATAAATCGCTCAGTTTAGCGCTTCTGTGAACTGTATCACTCTGTTAGTGCAACTAAGCAAATTAACAGAAAGAAAGCCCACAAGTGCTGAATACCTTCTTTCTCTGTTAGAGAATGATAGTTTGTACAATGTTAATACTAAAGCTTGCCCACATTAAAGATGTCTCTAACATGTAAAATGAAATGGTTTTAGCAATGCAGAAAACAGATTTCAGTGAGTTTCTAGTTTTATGATCTTGAACATTTGTTTCAGCCTCTAAGCATAAATCGCTCAGTTTAGCGCTTCTGTGAACAGTAACACTCTGATAGTGCAACTAAACAAATGAACAGATAGAACGCACAATAGTGCTGCTGAATACCTTCTTTCTCTGTTAGAGAATGATAGTTTGTACAAAGTTAAGACTAAAGCTTGCCCACATTAAAGATGTTTCTAACATGTAAAATGAAATGTTTTAGCAATGCAGAAAACAGATTTCAGTGAGTTACTAGTTTTATGATCATGAACATATGTTTCACCTTCTAAGCATAAACATCTCAGTTTAGCGCTTCTGTAAACAGTAACAATCTGTTAGTGCAACTAAGCAAATTAACAGAAAGAAAGCCCACAAGTGCTGAATACCTTCTTTCTCTGTTAGAGAATGATAGTTTGTACAAAGTTAAGACTAAAGCTTGCCCACATTAAAGATGTTTCTAACATGTAAAATGAAATGGTTTAGTAATGCAGAAAACAGATTTCAGTGAGTTACTAGTTTTATGATATTGAACATTTGTTTCAGCTTCTAAGCATAAATCGCTCAGTTTAGCGCTTCTGTGAACTGTATCACTCTGTTAGTGCAACTAAGCAAATGAACAGATAGAACGCCCAATAGTGCTGATATCCTTCTTTCTCTGTTAGAGAATGATAGTTTGTACAATGTAAATACTAAAGCTTGCCCACATTAAAAATGTTTCTAACATGTTGAATGAAATGTTTTAGCAATGCAGAAAACAGATTTCAGTGAGTTAATAGTTTTATGATCATGAACATATGTTTGAGATTCTAAGCATAAATCGCTCAGTTTTGAACAGTAACACTCTGTTAGTGCAACTAAGCAAAACAAAAGAAATAAACACAAATAATGCCCATAAACTCCTTAAACATTCTATATAATTAAACTAATTACAATTTTGTACAAAGTTAAGACTAAAGCTTGCCCACATTAAAGATGTCTCTAACATGTAAAATGAAATGTTTTAGCAATGCAGAAAACAGATTTCAGTGAGTTACTAGTTTTATGATCATGAACATATGTTTCAGCTTCTAAGCATAAGACGCTCAGTTTAGCGCTTCTGTGAACTGTATCACTCTGTTAGTGCAACTAAGCAAATTAACAGAAAGAAAGCCCACAAGTGCTGAATACCTTCTTTCTCTGTTAGAGAATGATAGTTTGTACAAAGTTAAGACTAAAGCTTGCCCACATTAAAAATGTTTCTAACATGTAAAATGAAATGGTTTAGTAATGCAGAAAACAGATTTCAGTGAGTTACTAGTTTTATGATATTGAACATGTGTTTCAGCTTCTAAGCATAAATCGCTCAGTTTAGCGCTTCTGTGAACTGTATCACTCTGTTAGTGCAACTAAGCAAATTAACAGAGAGAAGCCCACAGTGCTGAGTAACTAAGCAAATTAACAGAAAGAAAGCCCACAAATGCTGAATACCTTCTTTCTCTGCTAGCAGAGAGAAAGGTTTGTTTCCAGCACTTTGTGGTCTTTCATTCTGTTCATTTGCTTAGTTGCACTAACAGAGTGCCTCCTGTTCACAGAAGCGCTAAACTGAGCATCTTATGCTTAGAAGCTCAAACATATGTTCAAGATCATAAAACTAGTAACTCACTGAAATCTGTTTTCTGCCATGCTGTTAGAAATGTTAATAGTGCATGTTAGAAACATCTTTAATGTGGGCAAGCTTTAGTCTTAACTTTGTACAAACTATCATTCTCTAACAGAGAAAGAAGGTTTTCTGCACTTGTGGCCTTTCTTTCTGTTCATTTGCATAGTTGCACTAACAGAATGTTTCTGTTCAAAGAAGCGCTAAACTGAGCGTTTTATGCTTAGAAGCTCAAACGTAAGTTCATGATCATAAAACTAGTAACTCACTGAAATCTGTTTTCTGCATTGCAAAAACATTTCATTTAAAAATGTTAGAAACACATTTAATGTGGGCAAGCTTTAGTCTTAACTTTGTACAAGCAAACTATCATTCCTCTAACAGAGAAAGAAAGTTTTCAGCACTTTTGTGCTATCTTTCTGTTCATTTGTTTAGTTGCACTAACAGAGTGTTACTGTTCACAGAAGCGCTAAACTGAGCGTTTTATACTTAGAAGCTAAAACATATGTTCATGATCAAAAAACTAGTAACCTCACTGAAATCTGTTTTGTCTGCATTGCTAAACATTTCATTTTAAGCATGTTAGAAACATTTGTTATGTGGGCAAGCTTTAGTCTTAACTTTGTACAAACTATCATTCTCTAAACAGAGAAAGAAGGGTATTCAGCACTTGTGTACTTTCTTTCTGGTTCATTTGCTTAGCTGCACTAACAGAGTGTTACTGTTCAAAGAAGCGCTAAACTGAGCGTTTTCATGCTTAGAAGCTCAAACATATGTTCATGATCATATAAATTAGTAAATCACTGAAATCTGTTTTTCTACATTGCAAAAACATTTCATTTAAAATGTTAGAAACATCTTTAATGTTGGCAAGCTTTAGTCTTAACTTTGTACAAACTATCATTCTCTAACAGAGAAAGAAGGTTTTCAGCACTTGTGTACTTTCTTTCTGTTCATTTGCTTAGTTGAACTAACAGAGTGTTACTGTTCACAGAAGCGCTAAACTGAGCGTCTTATGCTTTAGAAGCTCAAACATATGTTCATGATCATAAAACTAGTAACTCACTGAAATCTGTTTTCTGCATTGCTAAAATGTTTCATTTAACATGTTAGAAACATCTTTAATGTGGGCAAGCTTTAGTCTAAACTTTGTACAAACCATCATTCTCCAACAGAGAAAGCAGGTTTTCAGCACTTGTGGGCTTTCTTTTCTGTTCATTTGCTTAGTTGCACTAACAGAGCGTTACTGTTCACAGAAGCGCTAAACTGAGCGTTTTTATGCTTAGAAGCTCAAAACATATGTTCATGATCATAAAACTAGTAACTCACTGAAATCTGTTTTCTGCATTGCTAAAACATTTCATTTTAAATGTTAGAAACATCTTTAATGTGTGCAAGCTTTAGTCTTAACTTTGTACAAACTATCATTCTCTAACTGAGAAAGAAGGTTTTCAGCACTTGTGGGCCTTCGTTCTGTTCACTTGATCACTTGCACTAACAGAGTGTTTCTGTTCACAGAAGCGCTAAACTGAGCCTTTTTTTGCTTAGAAGCTCAACACATAGTTCATGATCATAAATACTAGTAACTCACTGATATCTGTTTTCTGCATTGCTAAAACATTTCATTTAAAATGTTAGAAACATCTTTAATGTGGGCAAGCTTTTGCTTAACTTTGTACAAAACTATCATCATCAAACATAAAAAAAATTTAATCATAACCTAACAGTGCTGTGCTTCGAAGCACTAACACAAATTTCTGTTGATTGTTACTGTTCACAGAAGCGCTAAACTGAGCGATTTATGCTTAGGATCTCAAACATATGTTCATGATCATAAAAATCATTAACTCACTGAAATCCGTTTTCTGCATTGCTAAAACATTTCATTTTAAAATGTTAGAAACATCTTTAATGTGGGCAAGCTTTAGTCTTAACTTTGTACAAAACTATCATTCTCTAACAGAGAAAGAATGTTTTCCAGCACTTGGTGGGCTTTCTTTCTGTTTCATTTGCTTAGTTGCACTAACAGAGTGTTACTGAACACAGAAGCACTAAACTGAGCGTCTTTATGCTTAGAAGCTCAAACATATGTTCATGATCATAAAACTAGTAACTCACTGAAATCTGTTTTCTGCATTCCTAAAACATTTCATTTAACATGTTAGAAACATATTTAATATGGGGCAAGCTTTTAGTCTTAACTTTGTACAAACTATCATTCTCTAAAAGAGAAAGAAGGTTTTTCAGCACTTGTGGGCTTTCTTTCTGTTCATTTGCTTAGTTGCACTAACAGAGTGTTACTGTTTCACAGAAGCGCTAAACTGAAAGTTTTTATGCTTAGAAGCTCAAACATATGTTCATGATCATAAAACTAGTAACTCACTGAAATCTGTTTTCTGCATTCCTAAAACATTTCATTTAAAATGTTAGAAACATCTTTAATGTTGGCAAGCTTTAGTCTTAAGTGTGTACAAACTATCATTCTCTAACAGAGAAAGAAGTTTTTCAGCACTTGTGTACTTTCTTTCTGTTCATTTGCTTAGTTGCACTAACAGAGTGATACTGTTCACAGAAGCGCTAAACTGAGCGTCTTATGCTTAGAAGCTCAAACATATGTTCAAGATCATAAAACTAGTAACTCACTGAAATCTGTTTTCTGCATTGCTAAAACATTTCATTAGAAATGTTAGAAACATCTTTAATGTGGGCAAGCTTTAGTCTTAACTTTGTAAAAACTATAATTCTCTAATAGAGAAAGAAGGTTTTCTGCACTTGTGGCCTTTCTTTCTGTTTATTTGCTTAGTTGCACTAACAGGATGTTTCTCTTCACAGAAGCGCTAAACTGAGCTTTTATGCTTAGAAGCGCAAACATATGTTCATGATCATAAAACTAGTAACTCACTGAAATCTGTTTTCTGCATTGCTAAAACATTTCATATAAGATGTTAGAAACAACTTTAATGTGGGCAAGCTTTAGTCTTAACTTTGTACAAACTATCATTCTCTAACAGAGAAAGAAGTTATTCAGCACTTGTGGGCTTTCTTTCTGTTCATTTGCTTAGTTGCACTAACAGAGTGTTACTGTTCACAGAAGCGCCAAACTGAGCGTTTTTTCATGCTTAGAAGCTCAAACATATGTTCATGATCATAAAACTAGTAACTCACTGATATCTGTTTTCTGCATTGCTAAAACATTTCATTTAAAATGTTAGAAACATCTTTAATGTGGGCAAGCTTTAGTCTTAACTTTGTAAAAACTATCATTCTCTAATAGAGAAAGAAGTTATTCAGCACTTGTGGGCTTTCTTTCTGTTCATTTGCTTTGTTGCACTAACAGAGTGATACTGTTCACAGAAGCGATAACTGAGCGTTTTATGCTTAGATCAAACATATGTTCATGATCATAAAACTACGAATAACTCACTGATATCTGTTTTCTGCCATTGCTAAAACATTTAATTCATGTTAGAAACACTAATGTGGGCAAGCTTTAGTCTTAACTTTGTACAAACTATCATTCTCTAACAGAGAAAGAAGGATTTAAGCATTTTTGGGATTTCTTTCTGTTCATTTGCTTAGTTGTACTAACAGAGTGTTACTGGTCATAGAAGCGCTAAAACTGAGCTTTTTTATGCTTAGAAGCTCAAACATATGTTCATGATCATAAAACTAATAACTCACTGAAATCTGTTTTCTGCATTGCTAAAACATTTCATGTAAGATGTTAGAAACATCTTTATTGTGGGCAAGCTTTAGTCTTAACTTTGTACAAACTATCATTCTCTAACAGAGAAAGGAGGTTTTCTGCACTTGTGGCCTTTTTTCTGTTCATTTGCATAGTTGCACTAACAGAGTGTTACTCTTCACAGAAGCGCTAAACTGAGCTTTTTATGCTTAGAAGCTCAAACATATGTGCAAGATCATAAAAACTAGTAACTCACTGAAATCTGTTTTCTGCATTGCTAAACACATTTCATTTTACATGTTAGAAACACCTTTAATGTGGTCAAGCTTTAGTCTTAACTTTCTACAAACTATCATTCTCTAACAGAGAAAGAAAGGTATTCAGCACTTGTGGGCTTTCTTTCTGTTAATTTGCTTAGTTGCACTAACAGAGTGATACTGTTCACAGAAGCGCTAAACTGAGCGTCTTATGCTTAGAAGCTCAAACATATGTTCAAGATCATAAAACTAGTAACTCACTGAAATCTGTTTTCTGCATTGCTAAAACATTTCATTCAACATATTAGAAACATTTTTAATGTGGGCAAGCTTTAGTCTTAACTTTGTACAAACTATCATTCTCTAACAGAGAAAGAAGGTATTCAGCACTTGTGGGCTTTCTTTCTGTTCATTTGCTTAGTTGCACTAAACAGAGTGATACTGTTCAAAGAAGCGCTAAACTGAGCGTCTTATGCTTAGAAGCTACAAAATATGTTCATGATCATAAAACTAGTAACTCACTGAAATTTGTTTTCTGCACTGCTAAAAACAATTCATTTAACGTGTTAGAAACATATTTAATGTGGGCAAGCCTTAGTCTTAACTTTGTACAAACACACCCATCTATTCTCTAACAGAGAAAGAAAGCATATCAGCACTATTGGGCGTTCTATCTGTTCATTTGCTTAGTTGCACTAACAGAGTGTTACTGTTCACAGAAGCGCTAAACTGAGCGATTTATGCTTAGAGGCTGAAACAAATGTTCAAGATCATAAAACTATTAACTCACTGAAATCTGTTTTCTGCATTGCTAAAACATTTCAATTCATGTTAGAAACATCAAAAATGTTGGCAAGCTTTAGTCTTAACATTGTACAAACTATCATTCTCTAACAGGGAAAGAAGGTCTCAGCTCTTGTGGGCTTTCTTTCTGTTCATTTGCTTAGTTGCACTAACAGAGTGTTACTGTTCACAGAAGCGCCAAACTGAGCTTCTTATGCTTAGAAGAGCAAACATATGTTCAAGATCATAAAACTAGTAACTCACTGAAATCTGTTTTCTGCATGTGCGAAAACATTTCATTTTACATGTTAGAAACATCTTTAATGTGGGCAAGCTTTAGTCTTAACATTGTACAAACTATCATTCTCTAACAGAAAGAAGGTATTCAGCACTTGTGTACTTTCTTTCTGTTAAATTGCTTAGTTGCACTAACAGAGTGATACTGTTCACAGAAGCGCTAAACTGAGTGTTTTATGCTTAGATGCTAAAACATAATGTTTATGATCATAAAAACTAGTAACTCTCTCGATAGAAAGAGGTTTTTCAGCAGTGTGTGGTCTTTCTTTCTGTTAACTTTGCTATAGCTTGCACTAACAGATTTTACTGTTCACAGTAAGTGATAACTGAGACGGGTTATGCGCTTAGAAGCTCAAACATATGTTTCAATTTGCATCATAAACTTATTAACTCACTGAAATGCCTCTTACTCATTTGCTAAAACATTTAATTCATGTTGTGAGTAGTGGTAACACTAATGTGGGCCAAGCTTATGGGGTTATGGCATCTAAGGTCAACAACAGTCAGATGCATGGGTGTATCACAGCGGCCCTGTTGTGAAGTTTAGATAGCCCTCAACTTCAGTTAGACTGTGTGAAGTACCTCTTCACTAGATGGCCTGAACTCCAATGACCGTGTCCCCTTTGCTATCTTGACAGCCTTGATTTCCCGCTCACTACTGTAACTCACCAAATGTGCGTGTGCCGCAGGAGGATTTGACAACGGAAATCAATCTTCTTGTTTGGCAAGAAGTATAAGTCGGAGATCTGAGGGACATACTGCCGGAAGCATCTCACTGAGTCTCTAATCCATCTCACCTCCTCTAAAAAATTCGACAACCTGGGCTGAGTAGGATCTCCGCTGGGGTCACCTCAAAAAAGACTGGGCAAGGACAGCTTCTGAGAAACTCATCAGACAAAGAGTCAGACAATCGCATCCCCTGATATGAGGTCCAAGCTTGCACTGCTCGGGTGTGAGGGCACGTATACATAGATACGCCCATCTTCTGTTCTGCACGCTCTCCCCCTTTAATTGACTTGGAACGGTCCCAACTCTACTCTACTCCAGTCGATAGACGAACGAGGTGTAGAACTTTGTTGTTATACGCTTCTTTCTTCTGTCTAGAGATGCCAGTTGTTACAAATTATTAAGAGACTAACGGCGTTCCACCATTAAAGCTGTTTCTACACATGTTAAATGAAATGTTTTATAGCAATGCAGAAAAACAGATTTCAGTGAGTTACCATAGTTTTCTTGAATCTTGAAAATATGTTTTGAGATTCTATAGCATAAATCGACTCAGTTTAGGCGCTTCGGTTAAACATTAAACATCCTGTGTAGTGCACCTAAGCAAATGAACGGAAAGAAAGCCCACAAGTGCTGAATAACGCATCTTGTCTACATTAGACGAATGATAGTTTGTACCAAAGTCTTAAAAGCTAAAGCTTGCCCACAATTAAAGATACGTTTCTAACATTTAAAACTGAAATGTTTTTTAGCAATGCAGAAAACAGATATCAGTGAGGTTATTAGTTTTATGATCATGAACATATAGTTTGAGCTTCTAAGCAGCTAAAAGACGCTCAGTTTAGCGCTTCTGTGTAGCGTAACACTCTGTTAGTGCAACTAAGCAATGAACAGAAAGAAAGCCCACAAGTGCTATAAACCTTGCTTTCGCTGTTAGAGAATTAGAGTTGTGGTAACAAACTTAAGACTGAAAGCTTGCCCACAGTATTGTATTCGAACAGTGCAATTAAACTTTTGTTTTAGCGTAATGCGTATGTAAAGAGATTTCAGTGAGTTACTATTGGTTGTGTATTGGATCTTTGAGACACATTGATATTGAGTGTTCTAGTCTACAGAAGACGCTTCAGTTTAGAGCGCTTCTGTAAAGATAACACTCTGTTAGTGTCGATACTTATCCAAAATGAACGTAAGCAAAGAAAGCCCACAACATACTAGCCGGACAACCTTCTTTCTCTGTGTAGAGGAATATAGTTTGTACAAAGTTAAGACCTTTACGGCTTTCCCACCAATAAAGATATGTCTAACCTGTGTAAATGAAATGTTTTACGCAATGCAGAGAAACAGCTTTCAGTCTGAGTTACATTGTTAATGATTTTAGAATCCAATATAGATAAGAAGTTGAGCTTCTAAGCACCTAACAATCAGCATCAAAAAAAGCTTAAGCGCTTCTGTGAACAGTAACACTCGTTTTAGTGCAACGACCGAAATGAACAGAAAGAAAGCCCACCACAAGGATTTGCATTTGTGCTATTCCCTCACACGCCAGCGCTGCCTGTTCTATCTTCGCGCAGAAGAGATAGTGTTGGTGCATACTTATATGTAGCTAAATAATTTAAGACTGAAAGCTTGCCACTAAGCGATCAGTTAGGCATTCGCGCTACAGTTTTCTTCTCTACCAGGTGTAATACTACATGGCACTCTGCCTTTTAGTGCAGCTTCTCCCCTAGAAAACGGATATCAGGCGCAGTTTATTAGTTTTTGACTCATTGAACATCTGTTTGGAGTTAACATTTCGTAAGCAAAAAGCTCCGTTTAGCGCTTCTGTAATAGGTAACACTCTGTTAGTGCGAACACTAAGCAATATGAACAGAAAGAAAGCCCAAAAGTGTGCTTGAAAACCTTTCTCTGTTAGAGAATGATAGTTGGTACAAAGTTAAGACTAAAAGCTTGCACACATACTTCCTGGTCTAGTAAGAAACTCTAGCTGCTGCATTTTGCGACTATCCCCAACTGGAAGTTTGTTTACTAAGCGTGCAGAACAACCACCCAATAGCAGCAAGACTTTATGAAAAACAAAACTCAGTTCTAACCTTGAGGTCATAAAGTGCATTGAAGCATAACATTTCCTGCCGAGAAGAACGCGTGACATTTGAGAGCATAGGAGCCGTAATTTAGATTTATTTTGAGATGGAAAAACATTTGCAACATTTAAGCCTGCAGTTTTAAAAAGCTTGCTCCTCTGACACGTCAGTCGTCTTTCCGACACAATAAAACACGGAAAGGTTGCTATCCAAATAGCACACCTGGTTCCTAACTGATTGACGAAGTATTACAGAAGCAGCCATCAAGGCTTTAGACAGCAACACAATAATAGTTCTAGGTCATTACATGCAGAGCTTTTAGGTCCTATTATTAACCCTCTGTTTTTTCCGACTTTACAAGCAGTAAGAAATTACTTGCACTTCCATTGCAATGCACTTCCATTAATGCAAAAAGTGTTCTAGTCTATGCAAAAGAAGTAGTGTGGTCAATAGTGTCGAACGCAGGAGAGGCTGGTTCTAAGATCCAATAGCACTAATAGAGAGATACAACCACGATCAGATGATAAGAGCAGGTCATTTGTAACTGTAAGGGAGACCAGCAGAGCAGTCCTCAGTAACTATGATATGGTCTAAATCCTGACTGGAAAATCCTCACAAATGCCATTTTTCTCTAAGAAGGAATATAATTGTGAGGATACTACCTTTTCTAGTATAGGTGAGGCGATAGATCTCTTACATAACCAGGACTTATGACCATATTAGCCTGGTTCTTTTCAACACTGCACTGGCTACCTATTAAACATCGTAAAGATCCCTTTACAACTTTCTTATTACTTAAGAAACGCCCCCCCCCAGGCTGAATGGGTTAGCACCTCAGTCATTTGAACGAGTCTTTTTACTGTACACCATCGGAGTCCTACATTTCCGCTCTGGAATACCCTACGTACCAGTGTTCGTGAATGAAAACACACCTCGGTCAGTTTTAAATCTAGATTAAAGGCCCATCTTCTTTAACCTGGCTTACACATAACACACTAATGCGGCATTTCCACCGAAATTACCCTGAACAATTGTACCAGGAAACATTTTTTTCCGCAGGAACGTTTTTCTCCCCCAGACTGTTTGCTTCTGCGTTTTCCACCAAAATAACCGTGCAGAGGAGGCACATATCCTGGTGACGTATGTCTGCGTGCCCGTTTTTTTTTTGTCATACAAATACGCACATTTTTGGACTAGCATCCTCGGTATTGTTTGGACTTTGGCGAGGTTGAGTGGGATCTCCCACAGACGGAATACTTTTAAAACTACATTTCCATGACATATAACAAACATCATATATTTTGAATTATCAGAATAAATGGTGGTTGAAATCACAATTGCTTGCCTGAACTCAACCAAATACATGCAAATGTTTTAGCGCGCCAAGTCCCACCCCCGAAAGTGCCAGACTTTTGTACTACCCTCGCCAGCAGGGACTATTCTGACAGGCATTTTTTTTTAAACCCGGGAACTATATATAGATCCTGTTTCCTGCTGTGGAAACCCAACTGAGTACTCAGGCCAAAAGTCCCAGTTCCTTGGGTAAAGTTCCAGCTGTGGAAAAGCTAATATTCACAACCGTTAAAGGATTTTTTAGGCTTGCATTAATTTAGATCAACTGGAACCCGTAACACTTTCCCATAACACCCGATGTACTTGGCTACATCGGTAGCCAGAATGGCAAATTATTGCTAATATTGGTCTGTTTCTCTCTTATTTCCGAGGTCGAACTGCGCCCACCAGATCGATGGTGGTCAGCACCTAGAGATGACCTCTTTACTGCCCCGTAAGTCAGTTGGCGAACCAGGACATCTCGAATGAGCCCCAGATACCCTGTACAGATCTTGTCGAAGACGGTCACTGGGACAAGACCACAGGAAACAGTTTGAGTCCGCTGCACAATATGTACTTTGCTGGCAGCCTGGACATTTAACTGCTATTTTCGTCTTGGCCAGAGGAGAACTGTTCTCCCGACTGAGCCTGGTTTGCTTTGCTTTGTATGCTTTTACACAATCTGTATTGTTAAAAGCGCTATATATTACTTGAGTAATTAATTAGATTTTTTATTGACAATGTAGGTGCAAAAGTTGCTTATTGTCAAGAGAATAGTTAAAAAGGGAACCATCAAAAATAAAGTGTCCCTGGGGAGGTAACTGTTACCCTACTTTGTCATGGAACCCCTACCAGCACAAGCTGTTAATTCTTGTAAATTTTTGTCATCTGCTTTCTCGTTTAGTAATCCCACCTTACCAGACAAAGCTGACCCTAGTGCAAGCAAGAATTGTATCCTGCACTAAGGGGCATGCCTCCATTCAGCAGCCCTAAGGGATCCACTCCACTGTACGAAAAAAGCCCATAGAAGACCCTAACATGCTTCCCCAGTCCACCAGAATCTGTTGGTCTGTACAGACACCGAGTTCAGACAGAACCACTTTGGCAAGTAACTTGAGTTTATTGAACACAAATTTATCATTGGCCGTATGGTTCCTTATGTGGGTTCTTGCTCCCCAAATTAATTTGAACAGGCCAGAGCGTAATCATTACATCCCCCGGAACCATAAGCTTGAAAATACATGACAAATTAAGACACTTAATAAGGTCCTGTAACAGCTAAAAGTGGTAATCCATGTAGATGTGGCCGTGGGACTGTCTAATCCTGTAGCTTGGTTATGAGGATTATTGTCCTCTCTGCGTGAGGTCCTCATTCCAACCGGGACTTGAAAGCCTTAGTGAGCTGTCAAAACGAAGAATAACGACAACCAGAAGGTGCACGGTTAATATGCTCATACTTATCATGGTGAGGGAGGGATGGTTGCAAGCCATTTGAGCTAACTTAACCGAGCAGTTAGTGCCCCGATATATGTCCCGCGTTCCACTAGGAGAAGGGTCTTGATTGGAAGCGATTTGACAGCTGACCCGCATCAGCTTAGTTTGCAGCCTATGCCTCCGTGGCCTGACTGAAACCAACGCTTCCTGGCTCGATTTCAGACAGGATCACTTTGGCAAGTACTTTGAGTTTATTGACAACACCAATTAATCTTTTGGCGGTATGGTTCCTTAGTGGGGGGGGTCCTTGCTCCCAAATTAATTTGACCAGACAAGAGCGTAACCATTAACCCCCAAAACCTTAATGCATAGGTATGACTGCCTGAAGAAGAACCCCCCCAAAACCAATCCCTTGTTCCATTCCTGCCAAAAGAGACAAAGACATTTTAATGTGAATATTCTTAAGGTAGCCTCACTGGCTCGCAAAGGGTATGTTCTCCCCTCTGAAAAGAGGGAGATGGGGGGCCATCTACAGGCCCCTCTTTAATTAAAGTAGGCGAGGGGCGTTCATTCCCTTGCTGATGGTGTTAACATCAGGCCCCCTGTAGTTATAGCAAGCAAAGGAGTGTTCTCCTCTACCAAAAAACCAGTGGTAGCACCACAAAAAACAAAGCAGCATTCCCCTGAGCTTGGCTGATGAGGGGGTAGGAGAGCATGTGAAGAACCCCACAAACTCATCCGTGTTCCATTCGGGCAAAGAGAAGAAAATGTTATTGAGATATCCTTAATGCAAGCCTAACTTGCTAGCATAGGGGTATTCTCTCCCTCTAAAAGGAGGGAGATAATAGCAGGGCCCCCGCCTTCTTTAATTTAAGTATCAGGGGTGTCCGTCCCTCGCAGAGGTATCATAACAGCAGGCCCCTACAGTTATAGCGAGCAAAGGTTGTTTCTCCTCAGTGGGGAGAAAATAGCATAGGCCCTATTTTTTTCTCTTCCTCCGTCTCCTCTCCTTCTCCTTCTTCTTATCTTATCGTAATTTAAATCAAACATACAGACACAGACCCATGCAACACCGTCCCTTGTAAATCGTTGGATTTTTGAATGCACAGTAGCAATTTTGTATTTGTTCTAAACAAAAAATCAGCAAATTTCCAGCATGCGCCGCATTTGGACCGTACACACAAGTTTGTATGAATTGTCCTTACTTTTTAATGCCCCTTGAGATTTTAAGTGACAATGACTGATAACTGGTCCATTATAGTTTTGGTGGGGGAAAGGACACATTCATATCCATACATCCGTCAATAGGTAATTTTTTTAGAATGAAACAGATGGTTTATCCATTCGGGATTTAAACCATACAGAACTGCAAACAACGTTCCTGATTAATGACTGATGATTCCACTGCATCTCGCTGTCTACACCACAAATGATCCTTTTTACATCATTTTTCCCTGTTTAGATGACAATATCCTGAGAGTCCAGTCTGGTTGAGCGCATGATCGAATACAACTGTAAACGTTCAACTTCGTCAGTGTGTGATTAGTGTATAATGTCACTAATACCTAACCCTAAGCTGTGCGAAACCCCTGCATAAGGATTTGTATGCATGTGAACTTAAAATCTGGTGAGATACTCTGTGGGAATCCTGTCAAAAAAAAAATCATGATTTAATGCTTCCTATGGAGATGGAATTTGATGTCTGATTAGTTCCTGAGCGAAGCGATAGCTCTGCGAGCCATTTGAGCATACTTACCAAGCAGTAGTGCCACGTATATATGTCCCGTGTCTAATAGGAGAATGGTAGTGATTGGAGCGATTTGACAGCTGGTCGCAGCCTATGCCGCCGTGGCCTGACTGAGACTAACGCTTGCAGCGCTCAATTTGGAGCAGGCTCATAAGCATTACTTTGAAATGGCCTGCACTGCTAGAAAGCAGGAATGTGTCATCTGTCTAAAAAGCTGAGATGCAGGCTGGGGAGGAACACAGTCCCCAGCATGATTTTCCATTTTGATAACAAGTTCGCAAGAAGAGATTTACCCCTCCAAGCATGATGTCTCACTGCGATGGTTGAAAGAAATAGTGGCGTATTATCCCATGCTACAAAGATAGAACAACAGACGAGACAACTATGAACATGTATTGATGAAAACTGTATGCTACATTATTTATTGCACCTTTATTGCAAGCATTAAAATAATCTATGGTACTACTGAGCTTGTCTTCTAACATTGTTTAAGTGACAAATGTTAAGATTTTTTTCATTTTTATTTGATCATTCAGCATGTCATTTTTCTTTACCACAGAAGATCATTTACAATAATCCCCACAAGGGACGTGCAAAATATGAAGTCCCCACACCAGAGAGGGGCCATCCAAAGAAAAGAGGTAAAGTGACTCTCCTCCCATTCAGTGACACCCCCTGGAGAGATTATTGATGCAGGGACACAAAGTGGTGGATTGACCTGTATTTTTGCAAGAAATCACCGGGGGAGCATTTCACCCCCCCCCCTGATGATGGCCAGTCTCTGCATGTACTATTAATTGCGCAGTTTTTCTGTATCATTCTAAAATTTTGATATTTTGTATTTTACTTTTTCTGATCGGGTTTTATATATTGTAATTTGACGATGACTGCTCCTTTTTTCTTCATTTTGACTCTCGAAACAGCATAAAAACAGACAACATTGCTGTGTATTGGGGGGTAGATATCAGATTTTCATATTTTTCAATATGTTTTTGCAATTTAACCTGTCAAATGCCAAGAGTCCACCAAAACAGACTGTAAAGAAACTTATATTGTTTCATCTAAAACCACCAAGTTATCCTTCAGATAAACATGCCCAATACCCTTTCTACCCATCCTCTTTTAGCAGATGTAGCGTGTCTTTTTGTTATGTCTGTGGGGTTTTGTTTCTATGTTCTTGTTTTCATATCTTTTATTTTGTAGTTTGATTTATGCATGCTTCTCTTGACCTCTTGTCATCTTGCTATTGGTCCCTTCTGTATTCTTTGTGTGCATGTTACTGATTTGTTATTGTTTCCTGTCATGGGCATATCATTTTTTGTTTACTCATTGGTTGTTTTAGTCCATGTTGCCTGTTGTTCCCCCATTGGTGTTTGTTCTTGCCATGTGTCCATCTTTGTCTGTTATAAGTAGCCCCTGTCTTGGCCTTTGTGCCTGGTTTTGTATTAACATTTTGTAACCTGCTGTCGGTGAGTCTGTCTGTTCATATCATGTCAAGTGCTGTTTATTCAAGTCTTTTGTTTTGTTGTTTGGATGGTTGGATTATCACCTTTGTAAATCACTAATCAACTAATGAGTCTCGTCGCGAAAATGCAGCCATTCCAGATGTCCTGCTACGTCAAGGCAGAGCCTTCCCACAAGATGGCCGTCATGCCCGACCCTTCACACCAGATGTCCACCACGCCTAAGCTCCCTGCCTAAGATGCGGCAAGCCTGAGTCTAACCAATTCATGGCTGTCACAGAGACTTTTCTCCCATGACCTCAGTGCTTCCAGTAATGGCATAGGTCTGCCATTTTGAGTGAAAGGTGGGCCTGCCCACACTGTGGCTCCAGAGATCTCTCCTGTCCACGATTCGGCTTTCCTGAGGTCTGCTCCTGACCATGAACGTCACTCCAGTGGGAGCCCCCAGAGGCGTGTGCGTCCACTGGCAGAATCTCCGAGGCGTGGCGGCTTCCGTTGCAGCCTCTTCCCGAGGTGGTGGCGCGCACCGTTATAACTGTCCTGGCACGGCCAAGGATGCCGGCCACAAACTCCCTGCCTGTCCCCCCCACGGCCAATGGGCCGTCCATGGACTGTCTGCTGTCCACTTGCTGTTGGTTTTTCCTCTTGTTTGTGTCATGGTCTGGATCGTTTGCTTGTCATGGTATTATCTTTTGTTTACTCGTTGGTTGGTTAGTCAGGTGGCCTTTGTTCCCCACTGGGTTGGAATCTTGTCAGTGTGTCCATCGTTGTCTGTTATCCAGTAGCCATGTCTTTGCCATTGTGCTGGGCGTGTATATGTTTGTACCTGCTGCTGTCGGTGAGTAGTCTGTTCATGCCACGTCATCTGTCCAGTCAGTCTTTTGTTTATTGTTGGATGGTTGGATTATCACCTTGTAAATAAACTGCACATGGGTGTCTCATCTAATGCTCGTTCAGAGATGGACTATCATACACTTTTTCGGGTTGTGTAATAACTCAATACACCAAAATTCCTTGCCATCACATCCTCTTTTTTGGACTGGGCAATACCTAATGGTCAAATTGAGGAACTTTTTGTGGAACAAATCAAGCAATGTGTGGCAGCAAAGCAGATATTTGGCTTTATGTACTTCTCAGAACCTTACGAAAAAGAAGTTTATTCAAGTGTGCTATTAGTATACTTCTTTTAAACTAAAAAATAGTAAAGTATGCTTTTAGTTTACTTTTTATGTACTTCTCAGAAATGGGCTTTATGTACTTCTCACAAATATACTTAAAATGACATTTAAGTATACTTGACTTATACTTACAAAAAGTCTAAATATACTTGAACTTTACTTAAGTATACTTAATAAAATAAACTTGAAGTATACTACTTTTTGGTAAGGGTGGGAAGAAGATAAGTGTGCTAACTCCCCAAATCATCATGGTTGTCAGGATACACACAGGAAATCCAAATATGATCATGGCAGTGGAATCACAAAATACTATTCTAATGCACACCTGTTACATTCCCTCCTGCTGACTTCACTTGCTATCAATACAAAAAAAACGCTACCAAGTCACGCAAGAAAAAGAAAAACACAACACGGTACTGTCACGGTTCATGAATGCACCGTCTCCTGCTGGTTTGTTGTGACGTCATGTTAATTGTTTCATTTGGCTATCTACCGCTGATCGGCTGATCACGCAGCTGCAGCTTGTTAGAACAGCCTATTTAATGCCCCGGCCTTTCGCTCCTTGTTTGTCAGGGATTGCTGTGTGAGGTCCGCGGTGTTTGTCTGTTCACATTCAGCGCTCCTGCTTCATGCTCTGCTTCCCGTTTGGTCGCCTCTGGATTACCGCCATTTGCACGGATATATCGCCTTCACCAACCCACCAACGACTTCAAGGGGAGTGTTTAGTTCATCACTCATCGTCCCACGCAGACGCACTTCAAGGGGATTGTCCTTTCATAGTGTGCTTGCACAACTCACTTCTACACCATCGCGACTCAAGGGAATCTACACTCACCTGTCCCTGTGCTTCCACCGAAGTCCCTGCACTGCATCATTCTTCCAGGAGCCAGTCTACATCACAATATTCTTAATAAACCTCATTATTACTTTGCAATTATGCCTTCCGTCCTTAGCATGGCCGTGACGAACAATCTGACCAACAATGGAGCAGCGTAAAGTTTCAACCACCTTCGCTCTGGAGGATTTCCTCAGCGCCAGTGTTCGGAGGATGACTCCCAGGGAGGAAAATCTTAACAGACACTGGGTCGCAGCGGCTTTAGTTGCTTTGGTACGCAGGTGTCCGAGCTGCACCCACAACTTCAGTCTACTGCTCCCACTGCGCCGTTCTCACCACATAGCAAAACGGGTTCTACAGCCACAACGTCATCCGCCCGTTCCTCCCAGCCCCTTTTTGAAGGCCCCTACCCTCCCCCGCCGGAACCACGGCTCCCTATCCGGAGTCCTTTCGGAGTGAGCCCAACTATTGTAGAGCTTTCCTTAACCCGCTGTGACATGCACTTTTCCCTCCCACCCAGAAACCTTCGCCAACGCGAGAGACCCGAAGGTGGCGGTTGGACTCGCATTGCTCACTGGGAGGGCGGCACATTGCTGGGAATGGCGATTGTGGGAGGAGCAGGGATCCATGGCTGTGCGCCCGCGTTTCAGTCACTCTCGCACGTCCCCGAAATGAGAACGGCTTTGCTCGCAACGGGTGTGGCCGTCGGCCGGGGTAGGGCGGCGGCCAGGGGAAGCTCGGGAACTAAAAACTATCGGCATGCGCGAAAGATCCTTCTTGTTTGTACTATCCATCTCGTTCCGACCCCTGCTGGTCGTTACTGGGTTGGTGTCATATTGTTAGGCGAGGGCGCCCTGATGGTGACATGTTTCCTACACCCTACATGGGCTGTGTCTGACCCAGCAGTCCAAGAAGGAGATCGTCCTACGCCCTGGACCCGCTCCCCCTCCCACTTATCACTGAATGGCCTCTCGAACCAGAACTGGCTTTGCGGGTCGACGCATGCTGATCCCCGGCTGGCGGAGGAGGCGGGCTTACCCAGTTCCCCATCCGTGGGGTCCCAGCCGAACGCGATGGGCCAGCAGTCCAGCCGGCGGGGATCGCACGGCCAGCCCCTCCTACGATCACGAGCCCCATGCAGGTAGGCCGAGCCCGGCTTTCCGGAGGAGCAAGAAGAGGAGATGCCGGAGGTCCCTGGGCCTTTGTCTCTACTGAGGGGGGAACCGGGCATCACGCTTACACCTGCCCGTTCAAAGGCCAGTCCGGTGGTAATATCATTATGAGGCTACTGCTCAGGGTGTGATCTCACTCCGCCGAGAAGACCTCATCATCATCCACGCCTCCTTCCCTGTAAGGCTAAGGTGGGCAGCACAGACCCACAACTGTCCAGCACTACTGGACTCAGGGGCAGAAGGTAATTTCATGACCGTCACTGGCACAACACAGCGTCCTTCACATTCCTCTCCATACCCCCTTCCCCGCAACACACATCACTGTTTCACGTCAGGCCCAGCACTCGCCCCATGGACAAAACTCCCGGTCATATCTCACGTCACCGAAGACCTCCCCCTCATACCCACCGTCTGGCAATCCACGTCTGAAACCATTTCATTCCACACCTTGACTCCCATCTTTGCGACCCCTATCCTGGTCACTACCCTGCTCCTCCTCCACAACCCTAAAGTAGACTGTCCCTCAAATCCCATTCTGCTTGGTGTCGAAGTATGTCCCAGAGTCTTGTTTAGGTGTCTGCCTGTCCGTCTGTTTTCTAATTGTCGATTGTTGTTGCATGAGGAGGCGATTGGATTTGTCTAACGTGCCCGCGAGTACCTCCCCACCTGAAGGCAGTGTTCAGCAGATAAGTCGTGCTGCTTCTCTTTCCTTCTCTTCCTTCCGCATTGTCCCCTACAAATTTAAACACTGGCCATATAGTGCACAATCTGGTAAGTCTCTCGCCTAAGGGCAAATTATATTCACTTTTGGTTCCAGAGAGGTAGGCTATGGAGAAATATATTTCTGATTTCTCTAGCTTCCAGGTTCATCCGCCCTTCCTCTTCTCCAGCTGAGGTGGGGTTCTTTTTGTGGGAAAGAAGGACGGCCTCACTTCGACCCCTTTGTAGTTGATTACCGGGGACTGAACACATCACGGTCAAGAAATCCTTATCCGCTTTGCCGTTGATGTCTTCCCTTCTGAGAGGTTGCAGGGAGCGTTGATTCCACAAACCTTGGACTTTACGTAATGCTTATCATTTGGTCCTCATCACCAGGGCGGGGGATGAATGGAAGAAGAGACCCGCTTTTAAAATAAACCCCCAGGGGCACTTTTGGAATAGTTGGTTTCGGTCTATGCACTTTGGGCTTTCCCCAACTCCCCAGCGGTCTTTCCACCATGACTCGTCAACCGTCCTGCGATATAGATGATCAGTTCTATTGGGTCTACCTGGACGACAGATTGATTTTTTTCTTCTTCTCTCCAGGAACATGTGCAGCACGTTCGACGAGTGCTTTCAGAGGTTGCTAGAGAATGGGCTTCTTTTGTCAAGGCGGAGAACTGCGAGTTTCATTGCACAGTCGGTTCCATTTTTGGGGTATATTCGTTGTCCGACTGAGGGAATCAGCTGGATCCCGCGAAAGTTAAGGCTTGGAGAGTGGCCAAGTCCAGATTCCGTAAGGCCCTACAAAGGTTTCTGGGGTTCGCCAACTTCTACGAGCGGTTTATTCGCAAACTTCAGCCAACTAGCCGCACCTCTGACCGCCTTGAACCTCCACCAAAACTATACGTTCATGTGGTCAGACACAGCCGAGGCTGTGTTTAGCCAAAGAAAGAGCTGCTTTGTTTCAGCCCCAATCTTGATAACCCCTGACCCATCACAGTCAGTTATTTGTGGTGGAGGGTCGATGCGTCGGAGGTGGGGGGTAGGAGCGGTGTTAATCTCAGCGTCTCTCCATCCAGATGACAAGGTCCACCAGATGCGTATTTTTCTATCGTTTATCTCCAGTCCGACGACAATTACGATTATGGTAACCGAGAATTGTTGGCCAGTCAAGATGGCATGGAGGAAATGGTTTTGACGTGGGGGAGAGGGATCGAAGGAGGTTCCATTTATGTATCCCTATAGCCCAAAGGTTGACCCTCCAGCCAGGAGACAGCAGTGGCACATTGTAGATTCAGACCGTCTTGATGTTACTACTGGCTCTCCGGAGACCGTGGGTCCAACAGGGGAAACCCGCTTGTGTATCAAGTATTTTTGACGAGAGTTCCGAACACCCATCTGGGGGCGACTGTAATTCTGTCCTCAGGGTTTCATCCCCAGAGCAAGATGGTCAAATCGACCGAAGGTGTAGAGCCAACTTCAAGATTTGGAAAGGGTGTTGCGAATGTTGGTTTCCAAGAATCCTTCCTCCTGGAGCCAACAATTGTCGATGGTGGCGTCCGCCCACAATACCTTACCCATATCAGCTATGGGTCCTTCACCCATTGAATGTCCAGTGTAGTTTACCAGCCACCTGTTTTTCCCCAGTCTGGAATCCGAAGTCGCGGTCACCTCCGTTCACGCCTTCGTCCAGAGGTGTCACCAACGCACTTGGACTAGAGCCCGCGAGACTCTACTCCAAGTGGGGTGGCCGCACACCAAGGCTAAAGCCGATCGCCACCGGTCTAGGCCTCCCGTATACGTCGTGGGTCAAAAAGTGTGGCTTTCTACTAAGAATATTCCTCTCCGCTCCGTATCTAATAAGTTGGCTCCCAAATTTATTGGCCTGTTTATACTGTCACCAAGATCATTAGTCCGGTGGCAGTCCGCCTCAAACTCCCTCCTGCGTACAGGAGAATTCATCCCGCCTTTCGCATGTGTCTAAAATAAAGCCCGTTTTTCATTCCCCTATTAATCCGCCCTACCCCGGTTCCCCCCCCCCCGCCGCGACTCGTAGATGGGGAGACCACTTATTCGGTCAGTCGCATTCTGGACTCTAGACGGAGGGGTTCCAGTACTTGGTGGACTGGGAAGGTTATGGTCCGGAGGAGAGATGAGAAAGTTGGGTACCTGCTAGGGACAGGGAATGTATCACTCTCTTATCGATGATTTAATTCTCTAAGGGGTCTTTCTGATGACGCCAGGATGCGTACAATCGACAGGTAAGGTCACGGTTCATTGGTGCATGAATCACCAGTCTCGCAGCGTTGAACTTGTTCATCACTTTGGATGTTACCGCTATCAGCGGCAGCTGCAGCTCTAGTTACAACAGCCTATTTAATGCCACCGGTCTTTCGTCTCTTGTTTGTCAGATCGTTGTGTGAGATCTGCGTGGTGTTTGTCTGTTCATCATTCAGCGTTTCCTGCTTCATGCTCTGTTTCCTGTTTTGGTCTGTCTCTGGATACTGCCATCATTTGCATTAGGAATTAACCTCGCCCTGCTTCACCAAAAAACTCCACACACACGCACTCAAAGGGGGGAAGTGTTTAAGTTTCACCACCTTCTTCCACCAACGCACTGCTCAAGGGAATTGGTTAGGTCTTCTCACCACTTCCATATCATCGCAGCTCAAGGGGAAATCTACTCACCTGTCTGTGCGTGCCAATCTACGAAGTGAATAGTCCCCTGCACGTCATTCCTTCAAAGAGCCATTTCCTCATTCACCTAGCAGTATTCTTAAGTAAACATCATTATTACTTGCAGTTGCCTCCTCCCTGTCCCAGTTAATCAACGCCGCGGTGACAGGCCGTACTCTTAGCTTGTTCATTAGTGGTTCACTATGCTAGAAACACACTATTAGCAAAGTGGAGCTGAAATGCGTCAACAGCCAAACGCAAAAAAATTAGAATCTTTAGAACCACGGAATATATACCTGTTAGGCGTTACAAGAGCCACGTAATTATTCTCAGTGAAGAGAAGTTGCTTTGTGCCAATTTTAAGATAAGAATTAAGCTTTTTTTCACAGCAAAACGATGTTTTGAGTTATAAATGACGCAAAGTTATTGCCCACACAAAGTCTCTAGTTATAGGACGCAAAATATCTGAGTCCCACCCACAATGTGTGATGTTTGTGAGATATATGTCTAAAGCTTTAAAGGAGACAAATTGAGTATGAGACCCATCAGTCTCTGCTAAGCAAGAAATAATATGAGCACAGTTGCTGTGATTGTTGTTGAGATCTATTGTTAAAAGCTTTTACAATAGAGACAATGTGAGGATACAAGAGCTTAGCTAAGGGAGAAGATGTAAATGAGCACAGTGTGGAGAAATTGTGAGATATTGTTTGAAATTTGGAGGAAAGACATGTACACCCGAAGACCACCAGATCTTAGACTAGGAGAAATATCATGAGCCACAGCCAACTGTGGATAGTTGTTAGAGATCTATTTAAAGCTTTAAAAGGAGACCACTTTGCGAGAATGGTAGAATTTTTCGACTCAGGAGGACAAGTTTGAGACGCAGAGGAACTTGGCATTAAGCAACAATATCCCCAATCGATCTTAAAAGTAACCTCCATTCTTTCTAGGAGAAATATCGAAATTGTTTAATAGATATACCACATTTGATTTTCTTCCTAGGTAAGAGCATACCCCCCCCTCCCAGCCCAGGAAAAGAAGGAGGGGGTGAATTGGTAGTGTACTTACTTTATGGGAAGACTGAAAAGTTATGTATGCAATGCAGTCAGAAAAGACATCAGTTTATATGTGTTAGAATTTCTGTAAGAAGTTTCAACACACAGCAATTCGGTTTAGTGTAGATCTACTTACAGTGCTATAGTTAAGCACTAGATCTGAGCAAGCATACTAATGAATGACCGGGACAAGAAGCAAGCCCACATATGCACCAAGGCATTTTTAATATCCATTGAAGAGAAAGTTGGTTTATGCATTCTTAGCATGAGATTAGAGACCTTCAACCTTATGCAAACCAGAAGGAACGTTGTGGATGCAAGAGCTAAGCAGAACGCACAGCACTGTGTTAGTCAGAACTTCCAGAGAGCTAGACAGGTGAACATAATGCTTGTAAGCTAGTGCGTCTGTGAGTAAACGGATGAACGTGGGAAAGCTAAGCCCACAATGCTCCCAACACTACCTTTTTCATTAAGATGCCGTGGTTGCTTACAATGGCAATATCCGAGTATAGCTTGCCCACTGAAGTTTCGGAATTGTGAAATGCATAATTTGCCGACGAGTTATCACGAGAACTAATGAATGGAGTGAGGAAGTTCAGTTTAAGTATCATACACGATTATAATAGTTCTAAAGCAAAGAGAAAGATATGTTGTTGCAGTTTCAATGCACATCGAAATATATATATTCCTAGCTAGAGTGAGTGAAGAAACGAAAGAGAAAGATGACAGCAAGACGAAGCGAGATGCTCCAAAACATATACTCCAACGAGCCTTCGTTTCTAGCTCGTGAGGGAACAGTATGCTTCTTATGCACATTGTTAAGAGTGTATAGTAAAGCGTGATAAATCCAAAAACCGGTATAAAAGAGAATTTCTGACTTGATAAAATACAGAATGTTTTTTGCATGCCAAGGCAGTTAAAGACCAAGTCTTTTCATGTGTTAGAATTTCTTTTCTATGCTCAGAAAGTCTATGGTTAGGAGTTTCAGTGCCACAGCAATATTAGTTTAGAACTTCTGAATACCAGATGCACGTGTTACTGCTTCTGAGCCAAATGAAGCGAGAAAGCAAGCCCACATCGTAACTCAAAAGCACTTCTTTCTCAACGGTAGAGGTTTCGGACGAGACGGGTGGAAAGTGGCTTTATGTAAATTTTAAGAAGAATGCTGTTCCAGATGAATGATGTGTTTCTTGATTTATGAAATTAAAATGTTATTTACAGATGCCGAGAAGCAGAAAAGACAGTTTTTATTGGTGTTAAAAAATACTATCGCGGATGAGAAAGTATATGTTAGAGCTTCAATGCACATCACTGTTAGTTTTAAAACTTCTGTGAACACTATTGCTGTTTTAGTGCTCATGAGCAAAATGAAGAGAAGAGAAAGCAAGACCACATTTACTACAAAACCTTGTTTTTCTTAGTGAGAGTAATGGTTATGTAATTTTAAGAATGAAGTTGCTCCACATGAAGGATTCATGGGGTTCTGATTTATGAAATGAAATGTTATTTACAATATGCAGAGAGGAACAGAAAACAGTTGTTCGTGGTAGTTAGCAGTTTCGGCTATGAAACTCAGCAAGTTATGTTAGAATTCTCTATGTTAGAGCTGCAAAGCACAGCCTCTCTATTTGTTTAGCGCTTCTTTCTCGAAACACAATCTGCAGTAGTACTTGAGCCAAGTACGTCATGAACAAGAGAAAGCAAGCAAAGCCACATATAGCGTCCAGAAGATTCTTTCTCAGTGAAAGAAAGTTGCTTAATGCGCAATTTTAAAAATAAAACTTTTCCACAGGAACGATGTTTCTAGACTTATGAAATGAAAAGTTATTTGGCATGCAGAAAGATAGTGCCCTTTCTCGAAGGGGAACTACACGCCACTCCGCCCGCTGGAGGGGTGCTAATGGGAGCGCTGTAAGCGTGATACCGGTGTCTAAAGCATGAATGAAGAAAAAGGATACAATGAACCTTTTTTTCATTTAGTAAAGTTTCATTAAATTCTTACAAAATACAGACAGTAAATTTAAGAACAAACACAGATATAACATATAGCTAGAACAAAGAAACAGGAAAAGAAAAGAAAAAAAAAACACGACATTTATAAAACAGTTTTAGGATTTCTCTCATAGATAAACAATAATAGTCCCAGGAGCCTTTTGTGTTTTTTTTTTTTGGAGAAAAAGATATTAGTCATCATATATTGTTTAAGTTCTTTTTCTCTTCAGCAGAAAGAGTTCAGGCTTCTTTCTAATAAGTGAATTTGCTCCTTATGTATATTTTTGTACTCAAGCAAAATAAAAACAGATTTCATAAAATAAAAAGGCATTCATCTTTGTGGATTATTAAAGGATAGAAACCAAAACAAGAGCTCTTAAAATAAAGGGGTGAAACTGTAGAAAACAAAATCAGCAATAAACTTTGAAGTCCTCCAGAATTCAGAAGTAAATTCACATGTGACCAATATAAGTGGAAGGTAAATGTTTCACCCCGGCCCGCTCCGCCCCAGACCTGCGCCTCTAGACCAAGACCTTCCACCCAGCAGAGTGTAAGCTTAACATTTTATGTAGACCTTCAGAAATTTTGTAGATAAGTCGCAGGGTAGGATTTATGTATCAGTTGTAAATGAAATCTCCTTTTAAATTTTATTTGTTAATAAGAACTTCTGGGTAAAGGGTCCAAAACTTTTTTCCATCATATCAGCCACAAAATATAAGACCAAGAAAACGTGGCTGGGGATAGAAACTAGAGCATCCTGAAACATAGATTTATCTCGGAGTTCAGACGCCTTACCAGAGAAAGCAACCTACCAAGAAAGACTGACACACATCAGGAGGAATAAATGATAAGGGAGGAGCGCATGTAGGGCACCCCTGAATAAACATGCACAGCCCAGAAAGGGATAGCATCACATACCACAGAAAATGCTGCTAGGCGATTGGTACAGTAATCTGTTTTAGGAATAGCACAGAAAACGATTTCAGTAAGTTACTAGTTTATGATCAGGAACATGTGTTTGAGTTACTAAGAATAAATCGCTCAGTTTAGTGTTCTGTGAAACAACAGTAACATTCTGTAGGTGGTACAGTGGGCTCGTAATAAATATAACAGGTTTTGTCAAGACGCTTAAAATGTTTGAAGTAGGCCTAATTTTTAAATGTAAATCCTAAAAAAAACATTAAATAAAACAACAAAAAAAAAAAAAAAATTAGCAAATAAATAGTAATCATTCAACACGCTTAAAAATGTAGTTTGAAAATTAAACTCATGAGTAAGCAAGAAATAGATACAGAATCAGTAAATAGATTTTAATGTGGTATATTATCAAGTAAATATCATTAAATATTTATAATCATTAAACAAAAATAGTGGCCCCTTTCATAAGTTGTTTCAAAATGAAGTCCACAATGCTATGTTGTCCACTCGTGGCGCCACCGGATACCAAATGACTTCAAGATCTGTTCAAACGGACTTAAAAATGTTTCATTATGTGCAATAATAAAAAATCATAACATTATTCTTTTTCATAAACACTTTAATAAAGCCCAATGATAGTAAGTATGCAAAAGCGATCATCCCTTAAAATAACCATTACTTTGGTATTTAATTTGTAGTGACAACATGTTTCTCAAGTTATCACACATTACTGAAAAGTGGTAGAAGGGACACTATATTAGTTATCTATTTTCATGTTGTGCATGGAATAGTACTCACAAAGGACTCATAAATTTCTTGAAAAGAGACACGTTCTTGTGTAACGGCATCATTAACACAAACCAATGTGCTGGGGACCACTAATAATCAACTTGGACTTCTAACCACATTGTTTCGTTACCTTCTGTGTCTTTAGTGCCACAACGCTCAGTGACAGGAATGTGAATAGCACAACAGGGAAAAAAAATAAAAGGCATGACTTTATTTGCATCCAGCTCTCTGTACAGAGGGTTCCCAGCCACGGATTTCTATTAGAAAGAAAATGGCAAGGGGTTCGGACTAAATAGTTTATTAATCAATTAATTCCACTTTCTTAATGCTATTGTCTCTGTGTATGTGATTTCAAAGACTTGCTGCTCGGATTAAACGTAATTCATACCCTTAAAAGCTGAGGCCAGAGGGTTTAA
>NW_024879289.1:12916-13001 GCF_018340385.1 Cyprinus carpio | reverse complement strand
ACTTGCAAACACTTCAAAACCCTTTTTCATACAGAGTAGAAGTCATTCTGAGGAAATATGCATAGTTTCACGACTTTACAACACT
>NW_024879289.1:11498-11916 GCF_018340385.1 Cyprinus carpio | reverse complement strand
AAAAATCCAATAAAGCGCTCCTGAATTTTACCTGCACTATCCACATAGCGAACAATGACAGAGTTGGGCACGGCAGAATATATCAGTTGTTTCATCCACCTGCCATCCAAAAAAGGGAGCATCCTGAATTTCATCTCTGATCTGATCAGAAACGGTGGCTGCAAGAGCAGAGATCAAATCATTTTGAATAGTATGGGACATACCAGAAAACACAGTTGAGGACTCGAATTGTGTGGACAGGACAGAGTCATATTTAGCTAATGTTTCTGTGAACTCCCTGTAATTCCCCTTGTTGCATGATTCACTACTCTCATCATGTCCCCTAAATGACAGCTCCTGCCGGCCAAGCAAGGATGTCACATCAATAAGGCGGTTTAGGAAGGCCCTGTTTTGTTTGACTATTTCATTATGTTTAGCC
>NW_024879289.1:11296-11412 GCF_018340385.1 Cyprinus carpio | reverse complement strand
CTTTTATATGCCCTGTCAAAGTTAGACAGATCTCCAAACCCCACCTTTGACAAAACAACACATCCGTGAGATGGTTTCATCAAGAGGCATGGCCAGCAGTACATTTTATTTGTCAC
>NW_024879289.1:0-11211 GCF_018340385.1 Cyprinus carpio | reverse complement strand
TGTACATGCAGCGCGAGCAGGACAAGCAACAGTGAATAATATTAATAACTATGACTGGACTGTCATGCACCTACTCATTATAATAAGAACATCATTATAATAAAACGCTGTAAATTTTTTTTTTGAATTTAGCTGCCGTGTTTCTGCACGTTGTTGCGTAAAGAACGCGTCCACAAAATTAGTTCATTCATAGAGCCGCGCAGACATCGCTGCATTCAGGACCTATTTGCAGATAGCCTACAACTTACACATTAACATTATGTTGTATAAATAATGAAGCTTATTCTATATGAAATGAGGAGTTTAATCCCATTGATTAAAAAAACTTCTATTACATGCGTCACTCTTACTGGTCATCTCGGCACGCGCAGCTCAAAAACAGAAATGCAGAACATTTATAACTACTGTCATACAGACTAACATTATAATGAGAGCACTGTTGTAAAAAAAAAAAAAATAATTGTTAGGGTTTCAGCTTGACGCTTAGTATTAAGTATCTTTTAATTAAAACCTAAAACATTATTTACCCCATGGTATCTGTGTGGCATCTCTGCTACACATTTTCCATATATGTTAACATCAGTAATTATGGCTGTCAATGTCTAACTTGACTGTATTTTGCCCCGCTTCAAACATATCATTCACTATCAGTCAATATCAGCAAGATTCAAAATTCCAATTCAAATATGAAAATCCTTAGTCGGAGACACCCCTACTGTATACATTTGTATATTGATATGTATATATTTATTATATGATTGAAGCATATACCGCTATGCAAGTATACAACTATAATGAATAAATGTATATTGAATTATACTGAAGAATTATACAGTTTTAGATGTAAAAATGGTAAAAAGATCTTTAAATGAGATTAGATACATTTTTAAAAAACTGACTCTGTATACATGTGTTAGAAGATGGATGCTTAATGTGCTTTAGAAGTAGTATTAATCTATATGTAGACACTGATGGTGGTGTGACATTAATGTTTTTTTTTTATGATCTCTTTTTATATAATTTTTTTTCCCTTGATGGATATCAGTAAATTCCCGCTACTGATTTTTCCTATGCCAAAGCATGTCCGTACTCAAAATGTGTGTACTCAGAGGATGCATTTTTCACTTTAAAAGGCAGATTCTCAGTGGCCATATCACAGGCTTAAATTAAATATCTTTATTCTAATCAAAAATAAGTAAGTGAATGTTTTCAACTAGGGAAGTACACAATTACCAGAAGACTCAGTTGTCACCAATGATCAGTGTGACATGACTTTTTACTGAATTCAAAATTATACAACTGTACAGAAAGTATCAAAATTGATTTTAAAAATATTTTGGATTGGTGGTGACTTTTTACCTGGAAACAATATTGATTGTAATTTGAACATTTCTAGTTTATAACATTTTTTTGTTTGTTTTTTGTTTTTTCCACAGCAAATGTTGATTTATGATCCTAATAAGAGGATCTCAGCAAAGAACGCCCTTGTTCATCGGTTCTTCCGTGATGTCACCATGCCAGTGCCCCCCTTACGTCTCTGAAGTCATCCGTGATGGTACTTCACAGCACTGGAGTTTGGGTCCACTTTCTGAGAGTTATTCCTCATTTGTTTGGAAATTGATCAGTTTTATACTATGACTTTTTTTCATTATTCTAAGATGATATTGTTCTAATTAATGATTTTTAACCAAATTTTTGATGGATTCATAAAGTAGTTGTCTCTGCAACTTAATAAACTTGTTACATTTTGTTTACATTGTGTAACATTGTTTCCACATTCTGTTTTGTTTTGTTTTTTCACAACTTTATCAAAGCACCAAATAAACAGCAACAAACGTATAACAGAATGAAATGACAGTAAATTCCATTAAAAGCGTTAAAATGGTCAGTGGGGATCTCCTGTGGGTATAAAATAGTGTTGATGCTAGTTAGCTAAGTTTAGTACAAGTCAAGCATTATTTTGGATATCTCATTTATTATGTGTAAAAACCCATGAGTTTCCTTTTTGTACCTCTTGTTAAAGCTTTTCCTTTGCGGTACTGTCTAAAGTACAAGGAGTATGGTTGGTTATATATTTCTTCTTCATGTGTAGCTATGTTTTATGTTTAATATAATTTTAAGATTAAAATGTATTGCATGTAAGTAGCACTGGTTTAGCAGTATAAGTCCTTAACAAAAATGAAGGTGGGTTGACTTTTACTATTGTTCACCTTATAGTAACATGGCTAATCTGCTGTCTGGGTCTTGTTCTGGGTAAGAATCTAAAAAAACAAAAACATAAGTCTGACTTAAACAATGGTTGCATTTGTTTCTTCATTGGAACAGGTTTTGAGAAATGTAGCATCACTTGCTCACCAATGGATCCTCTGCGGTGAATGGGTGCCATCAGAACGAGAGTCTGAAAAGCTGATAAAAACATCACAATAATCCACATGACTCCAGTCCATCAATAAACATCATGTGAATCAAAAAGATTATTTAGTGTTTATGGAGACAACAGGAACCATCAAGTGAGGGGGCCTTTGTTCTTTCTGAGTTTATAGTCCCTGTTATTAGTTTAGTTTTAGTTAAGCTTCCTGAGATTCCCATGTCATTTGTTTCTGTAGTTACTCATTATGTTCACCTGTGTCTAGTTTAGAATCAGAAAGAGCTTAATTGCAAAGTATGTTTTTACACACACAAGGAGGCATGTGTCAGATTGAAACAGGGTTTTCCAGCAGATATTGAAGAGAACATCACAGTCCATTGACCAGCCTGTCATTTTCCTGCAGTGTATCCTGGTGCCATTATATCGCCAGGTAAATGTTATATAACCCTTACACAAAGAAAAAAATTGAAGAGTTCATTTGCAAAAACAAACAAATTTTTTTAATTGTGTATTCCAATTAAATCTCAATCTAACTGCATTTGGATTATTTTGACTAGGTAAAAAAAAAAAAAACCCAGCTAACTAACATAGCACAATAAAAACATGATAAAAATAAAAAGCATGAATTAAAAAAAAAAAAAAATGAGTTATCCATTTTTGGAAATAAACATCATATATTTCCTAATATATGAATGACCAATATATTAAATGACATAACAGTATATTAGAAATAATATAGAATAATATATTGTGTAAATATATTAAACTATACATAAGGAATGGCCTCTTTTATAAATTGAAAAATGTGTGACAATATATTTACCTGTATATCGCAATATATGTAATTTTATATTCAGTAATACACGTTAGAATATATAGTGAACGTGATAAGATATGGTAGGCCTACTGCAGGGTTCAACATATATTGAACAATTACTAATGCAGTATATACACCACTTCCACTATATGGAGACTGTAATTCTTATATTTACCATTACAGGTGGTCATTTAGCACATGCTTTTCCAAAGCGACTTAAAATTAGGACAATGGAAGCAATCCAATCTTGTGTTGATTTTGATTGCTTCCATGGCCTCATTGTTAAGTCGCTTTGGATAAATAGATTGCAAATGACCAAAATGTAAAAATGTTACCATATTAGAAATATTACATTTCATGTGAGTATATTACTGCATTCAATATATTTTTCCACATGCCAGTTAGCCCGTACCATAGCTTATCAGGTGTAAATCTATTAAATATTCGAAAGTGTTATTACGGAATATCTTCCTTACAGTACCCAAGTGCTATAACAAGTGTCAGTTAGTATTAGCGGAGTACCCGTAGCAAGTTGTTCTTATTATATACTAAATAAAAAAGAAAAACGATAGACTAGAAAAAATAATAGAGCAATTTAGCAATCATTTTTGATAAACATTTCATATTTTTTAAATTTAGCTAGTTTACAATAGCATAAGCAACACCGCTCATAATGAAAACAATTACGATCACTGTGCGAAAAAGTGCACAGACAGTACTTACGTAATGTAATGGTGTTTTGGCCTAAACTGTCAGCCTGACCCATAGACTTTTATTTCTTCTGGACACAATGGGAATCCAAGGAAAAAAACCCTACAAGAAACCCTTTGACATTCAAAACTAATAGACCATTAAAACACTACAGAATCTCCCCTATTATAAATAATGAGCAAAACACTAGCAAAACTGAGCTGTTATATAGACACATATAAAGTGTAGTATATATGTGTGTGTGTATATATACAGTCACATTTATAGGGCACATAAATATGCAAAAAAATATACTCAATAAAAGATTCAAAATGTTATGAATATGAGACATCTGTCTTCGTTCTAAATTCTGTATAGTTGTTGTATCAAGTTCTATAGCAATGCATATATGCTGTACAAGTTGTGGGGTATGCATTACAATGTTTGGGGGGGGGGTGTTGCGTCACGCCCCACCCGTGTTTGGCCCACGCCCCCCCCCCCACCCCAATAGTTACGTAATCGGATTACTTTTTTCAAGCAACTAGTAAAGAAACCATTGCTTTTTTTAATTAACAGCAACTCTCTGAGTTACTTTTTCAAAAAAGTAACGGCAGTTAAGTTTTTCATTTATTGATTAAAGCTCGCCTGTGTCCATGTTGAGAGAATCTATGTACTTTAGTTCTACTCAGAATAAATGTGAACATGCATTGATTCATCTCACCCACTCACTCACTGAGTCAAAAAAAAGGTCATCCAGGCTCAATAGTCATCAAAATAATAAAGAATATAATAAAAAACGATTTAAAAATGAAACTCAGAATATGACTGGCTGCCAGCCGAGATTAAAATGAAGTACAAATATCGCTTTTTTGTATATAATCCATTTATTACAAATGTTCTGCTTGTCTTTCTATGATCCAATTCAACCATTACTAATAAGCGAAAAATTTCACAAGCCAAACTACATTTCTTCTTTTTAAGGCTGAAAAAGTGTGAACTTCCTCTTCTACGTTTCTGATTGTACAGACGTGAATTTTACAACTTCCTTCAGCCTAAGCTTTTTGGTGGGAAAGGTCTTTTACATTGCCAAAAGAAAAAATAGAAAATTTTATATAGAAGAAATTACAAGGCAAGCCCATCCAGTCCCGATTAAAAACGTAACGCAAAAAGTAACGCAAGGCATTACTTTCAATAAAAGAACTAAGCAAATTAATTCGTTACTTTTTTTAAAAAAAAGTAACAAAATATCGGTAATGCAATATTTTTAATGTTCACTTCCCTTCCACACTCTTGCTGTATATTGAGTAATGTAAGCACTAGTTTCCATGTATGGAAATGTATTGTAATTGTAATATATCCCTATTTATTTGCGTATATTCCCGTCATTTTTGTGCCGTAAGGAAAAGAAAACAGGATACTCATCAGACCCGACAAAATCTTATTTCAATCCTCCAAGGTTTAGTCCATTGCTCAGTGCTCATCGATGGGCTTTCGCTGTAAGCATGGTGTCATCAGGGAGCTCGCGCTAGACAATTCTTGCAACTACACAGGTGCAATTCATAACATTTGTCACAACATAGATATTTTACCATTGATGAGCCGTGGATGACCACAAGGCACCAATTCGTGGTTTGACCATTCCTCTGTTGGTGGGTTCTCACTAGGTGTGGGCGCTATTTTGGTATCTATCGTTACCAGTATAGATTTTTCATATAGTATATTTTTTGATGCAAAATATACAAAGGTAACCGAAACATAATTTAAAGTTTTATATACACCTGATATAAATAAAGAATTATATATATATATATCTATATATATATATATTTAGATAATAATCTATATATAATATAATTATATATATCTAAACCCTGCAGGAATGGAAATAAGAGTGGGAAATGTTGATGTTAATCAGGTACGAGACGCCTAGTACTAGTAAGAAGGCAATGCTTTGCGAAACAAGCCAAAGCTGTGCACAGAAAGCCACCTCTCAGCATGCAATCACAAATCAATGGACGTGTGTGTGATTGTTTAATGAAGTTCTTAAGCACAATAAGCAATACATCCAAAATGTGCAAACCGAAAAGTACATCATCTCATAAACATGCTGCTGTTGGTCATTAAGCAAACAACAAAGGACAGAAAATCACTGCTCCTTGACCTGAAATCACTTTTGGATCTTTAAGAGAATCAGTCATATTTGATTTCATGAAGTACAGACAGTGTTTTAGTTATACAATGGATTTCCATTTCTGTAGAAGGATATTCTTCCTACGTAAACCTACTGTAGCTGAAATAATTTTTTTTGTTCTATTCGTGTTTGAATTTGCTTTTTTTTTTCTTCTTATTTTTAATAACAAATATTTTTAAAGGGGAAAAAATAAAATACAAATAGCGCTATGTATCATGAAATAAAGTTCTCATACCGTGAAATAAGACTTTGGTAAGAATCAACACCCATAGGTGAACAAATGCTGACCGGGGGAGTACCCCTAACAACGCTTAATGTTCCAGTCGGGGACACAACAGTGTTGGTCTCTGGTCAAAGTTACTACATTTTAGGGAGATGATTGACAATGTTCTCTTCAGGCTCAGTTTCCTAGTTGTTGGTGGGTTATTGTCTTGGTGAGGTTTCTTTGTGCTGGCAGTTTTGTTCATGTGTCCGAGTGGTGGTTTTATTTTTTATTTTTTTTTTCGGTCCAGTCTCACCCCTAGTCTAGCACTCCCTTGACCTGTTGCTCCAATTAAAGCGGTGTCGGAATAGGAAGAAATATCGAGAAAAAAAATTGCCGAATTTAGAGACAAAACTGCCTTTGTACTGCTGCTAATATTTATTATACTTAATATCCTAGGAATTTAATAATCTACACTTATAAAATATATATATATTTTATCTTCTGTGCATGAAAAGAGGGATTTATAGTAAAACGTTACAAGAAAAAGAAACATTCTTTACTTTGTGGGACAGTTCGGGGGGTGGTTATTTAACGAAGAATGATTATCAAAAAGGAGTAAAATGAGCCCACATTACACAAATGACTGTTTTTCCCCCAGGCTCCTTTTTTTGTTTCATAATAGCTATACTACAGAAGAGAAAAAACACTAAAAACTCAACCTTGACAAAGAACACAAACCAAACCAAAAAATCCACAAAGCATAATCGAAAACAATAAAAAAAACTCCAACTAGATGATAAATTAAAAATCGGTTTTTTTTTCAAAAGTTAAAAAAACTATTCATTGTGAACACAAATTTGATTAATGATCATAAGGGAGACTATGATAATGATTAACACCGAGAATAATATTCTGAACAAATTGTATATATGTATCATGGTTATATATAGGACTTTGCTAAAGACAAATGTGTACTGCATCTTGAAATCCAAAACCCTGTGCCTTCTTGTTCAAGCTGCCGCAGTGATGATGCAATATTAGCACTGGTTAAAACAAGACGGTTTTACATGGAATCAAAGATTTGAACAGAATATTGAAAAATGTGTCCTAAAAAGGCTTTCACAACTCTGAATGGATGATAGTTCTAGTCGATAAAGGCACTGAAACTAAAAATGTTTTCATTGCATGTTATAATATCTTTGTGTTTTAAACAAAAAGCAACAGTATGATCTTCACTTGAAGTACGTGTGAACGGTAATTGTCAAAAAAGCAAAGATACCTATCCAAGCTTATTGCCTGAAGTAAATACGTTACAGAACTACAGACACATTTGACAAATATACAATTCTCGTACAAATAAATGCCAGGAGAACTGAGTCCACGACTAATGTCTGCTGACTAGAGGGTAGGTCATGGAGGTGAGATTGTGCAGTTAATCACTTGATTTTATGCCTGAATAACATGTACTTGCAGATGTCAAGTCAAAGTCACCTTATTTATCTAGCCACTTTTAACAATAAAGATTGTGTCAAAGACACTGTACAGCATTAATTTAGGAAAATAGTGGGCATAAGCAAAATGACAATAGTTAAACATACTTTTTTCAGGTTTAAAGGCTAGTTAATCATTGGAACAGGTGTATCATCCAGTCAGTCATGTACATAGTTCTGTGCAATTCAAGGTCAACGATATCACTGGGAAAGACAGTGTCCCCAAACTAAGCAAGCCAGGAGGTGAAGTGGCGAGACCAAAACTCCATCGGTGACAGAATAGGAGAAAAAACATCTGGGAGAAACCAGACTCAGTGGGGGGGCACAGTTCTCCTCTGGCAGACGAAACCATTGGGTTCAATTCCAGGCTGCCAGCCAAGCCATGTGCCGAGGACCAATCGGTTCCTGTGAATTGTCCCGGGGCGTAGAGCAAAGGTCGTTACTGGGCTCATCTAGTGTCCTGGGTCTCCGCTGCAATTAGGCTGTAAAGAGTTCCTCTCTAGGTGCTGGTCCAACCATCTGATCTGGATATAGAAGCTGGATTGGGGCTTGGTGACCCGGAATATAGAGAGAAACAGACTAATATTAGCTAGAGACATTTCTACTGAGTAGCAAGTACCTCAGGGTGTATGGGAAGGGTTCCCGTCTCCCAGCTGTCATAATTCCTTGCAGCCGACCACACTCCATAACGGAGTTGACTATAGAAATGTGTTAGTGGTTATGTGTAAGCAGGTTAAAGAAGGGGGTCCTTTAATCTAGATTTAAATTGGAGAGAGTGTTGCCTCAAAACAATGTTCGGTAGGTGGTTATTCAGAGTTTGGGACCACTAAATAGGCAAAAGGGATCGGCACACCGCACAGTGATTTTGAATTGTAGGTATATAAAATTGCCCAAGTTTGAGAAACTCAGCGGATATGGGAAGACGATAATGTAATAAGAGCTCGTCACACTACTAAGGTAGAATAAGCAAGATTTTACAAATATATACATTGTTTAATAGGTAGCCAGTGCGTGTTGACAGAACCGGCTAATATTGGTTCATACTTACTGGTTCTAGTAAGAACTCTAGCTGCGCATTTTGGACCCAGCTCGAGTTTGTTTCTTATAAGTGTGCAGAACAACCACCCGATAAGCATACAATAATTCCATTGAGGTCATAAACGCATGGATTAACATTTCTGCATTTGACGATTGAGAGCAAGGTTGATAATTCGATGATGTTGACGAGGAAAATGCCAGTTTTACAAATGCTAGAAAAACAGGCTTTCAAAGGAAAGATTGCTATATAAAATAGCACACCTAGGTCGAAATGATGACGACAGAATGCAGAGCAGCCATCAAGTCTTAGGACAGGTTCTAGGTATACATGCAGAGTTTTGGTCCTATAATTAACACCTCTGTTTTTTCAGAATTAGCAGGAGAAGAAATAGAAATTACTCGTCGTCCAGTTTTTAATTCAACTATGAATTCCATTGTTGTCAAATGTATGGTTTCGCCGGGCCGCGAAGTAAATATAGAGGAGATATCAGCATAAAAGTGAAAGCTAACCCACATGTTTCTGATGATATCTCCCACGGGTCACAGTAAGCGTGAAGAGGAAGGACCGAGTACTGAGCCTTGATGTACTCCATACTGCACTTGTGACTGACATGGATACTCTTAATCACTGATACAAATTGATAGAGGTCTATTGTACAATTGAAGCATGCTATTGCATAAATAATGTAATGGCCAACAAAAAAAGTTTTCTAGTCTATTAAAAGAATGTGTGGTCATAAGTCGCACAGTGTAGATCATAGAACTAATAGAGAGTAACAAACACATTCAGAGAGAAAGGAAGGTCAATATAAACTAATGAGAGCTTCACAGTACTTGAGACAGTAGAATCTGACTGGAAAGTCTAACAGATACATTTATTAGAGATATAATGTGAGGATACTACATTTTCTATATATGGAAGAAAAGGAGATTGAGATCGGTCTGTAGGTAACTATTTTTGGGGTCAAATTGTTGTTTTTTTTTTTTTTATGAGAGGCTTAAAAAGGTTGAAGGTTTGGGGCCATATCCTAAGGACAATGATGGAATAATAATTGTCAGAAAGAAGATCATATGACTTCGGCAGCATCTTTCGGAGCTTCGATGGAATAGGGGCTAACATAAAGTGTTGTCAGATGCATTAAGCAAGATAAAATTATGTAGCTCCTATAGTTACAGAATGAGTGTAACGTCATAGGGGTATGAGCAATACTGTAGTGAGGTGCTGGTTACAATTTTCTATAGTATCGATCTTGGAAGTAGTAGTTATAAATGATATGCTTGCGGGGGAAAGTCAACACTGTTGAGCTTATTTCGTTAATTTAGTCACGTATTGAACTACCTGGGTTGTTTGTTTTTCTAAAAGAGCCAAAAGTAATCAGATCTAGCGTTTAAGCTTTTGTCGGTAGGACTTCCGCCAGCAATACAAATGCCTTAGTTTGTTCTAGTATATCCTTTTTCCAGGTGCTCTCTTTAGAGTGCGCATTACCGTTTGTCAGATGTTTTTAAATTTCTTAAGGTAAGGCGCAAAGTATCTCAATGCTGGAAGCCAAAGAGGAGTCATAGTTTCTGACTCATTCAAGGTGGATCTGCTAAGGAATTTGGATAATCGGAAGTACTTACAAGCGCTTTTGTGTATCAGTGGGTTACCTACATTCCAGCAGGAGAGACTTACAGTTTAGCATATGAAGTTTTGCAGTGATGACCGTCGCGAGTATTTCATCTACCTTAAGAGGGCGAGCCCGAGATATTCCAGTGTCTGCATGCCTGCAGTTTTTCCCTCATTAAAGTTCAAAGTATCGCTATGCGATTTTCTCTTGCCGTTTGACACGACAAATGCAGCTGCCAGTATTTCCAGATTGATGCACATTTTCGGCCAGTTTTTATTACATTGCAAAGCACACCATTAAACATCACACGTCCGGCCTCTGTGATGCATGCTGAGATACATGCCACTTAAAGCATAAAGCATCAAGTATTCTGCTGTACTAAACAGTACCATGAACATCGTCTCTGCCTCCTTATTTTCCTCATTCATGCAGGGCTTGCTACATATACATACATATTAAAGTGCAGCATATATGCTGCTGGCTGCTGGCTACACATACAAGGGAGCAGCGAGCAAAGAGCTATTTTAGCCAGCATCAGGTGTATAAAACTTACCAGTTATGTGTCACATTGATGGAGCTTGCATGCCGTGCCTAGCCATATGCAAAAAATGAGCAAATGCGGCAATGCATAGCAACTGTCAGACCGTTTAAATTGCACATTGGCATCTGGGCAATGCGCAGCATCTGGCGTGGTGACAACAATGAAAGTATCATACCATGCCGAAAAGCTTCCAGCAGCCGAAGCACTGAGCGTCGGCTGAGCAGTTGTTCAAGTCTGGTTTGTTCCGCTTTCATGAACAAAATA
>NW_024879288.1:378508-394127 GCF_018340385.1 Cyprinus carpio | reverse complement strand
CTTGGAGTTTGTCAGAATTAGTGGGTCCCCGTTTGTCTCTGAGATGTCTAAGAGTTCTCAATGGGATTAAGATCTGGGGAGTTTCCAGGCCATGGACCCAAAATTTCCAGCATTCTGGTCCCTGAGTACTTAGTTATCCACTTTTGCCTTATGGCCGCGGTGCTCCATCGTGCTGGAAAGTATTGTTCTTACCAAACTGTTGTTGGGTTGTTGGAAGAAGTTGCTGTTGGAGGGTGTTTGGTACCATTCTTTATTCATGGCTATGTTTTGGGCAAATTGTGAGTGAGCCCACTCCCTTGGAGTGAAAGCAACCCACACATGAATGGTGTCAGGATGCTTTACTATTGGCATGACACAGGACTGATGGTAGCTCACCTTTTCTTCTTTTCGGGAAGAAGCCTTTTTCCAGATGCCCCCAAACAATGTCGGAGAAAGGGGGGCTTCATCGGAAGAATATGACTTTGCCCCAGTCCTCAGCAGTCCATTCACTATACTTTCTGCAGAAGATCAATCTGTCCCTGATGTTTTTTGGAGAGAGAAGTGAGAAGCTTCTTTGCTGCCCTTCTTGACACCAAGGCCATCTTCCAAAGTCTTGGCCTCACTGTGCGTGCAGATGGCGGCTCACACCTGCCTGCTGCCATTCCTGAGCAAGCTCTGCACTGGTGGCACTCCGATCCACGCAGCTGAATCCTCTTTAGGAGGCGATCCTGGCGCTTGCTGGACTTTCTTGGGCCGCCCTGAAGCCTTCTTTACAAGAGTGAACCTCTTTCCTTGAAGTTCTTGATGAACCTATAAATTGTTGATTTAGGTGCAATCTTAGTAGCCACAATATCCTTGCCTGTGAAGCCATTTTTTTATGCAACGCAATGATGGCTGCTTGCAGCGTTTCTTTGCAGGTCACCATGGTTAACAATGGAAGAACAATGATTTCAAGCATCACCCTCCTTTTAACATGTCAAGTCTGCCATTCTAGCAATCAGCCTGACATAATGATCTCCGGCCTTGTGCTCACCAACATTCTCACCTGAGTTAACAAGATGATTACTGGAAGAGAATGATCTCAGCAGGTCGCTTTAATGACAGCAATGAAATGCAGTGGAAGGTTTTTGGGATTATTTTAAATAAAAATTCGATACAGTGAATTAAAGGTTCATTTGAACATTACAATAATGATAAATTGTGCCTTTTAGCATTTTATATTTAAAACAATGCCTTGCATCATGCCTTTTCCTTTGAGTTATCAACTCCATAAACTCTGCCACTAAAGTAGAAAAACACCAAAATGACTAAATCACTGTGATAAGGAAGGAAGTAAAATAAAACCTGTTTTTTGTTATATTCACAATTTGCAGCCTTTAAATTACATTTTAATTTTCTTCATGAATTCAGCATAGAAACCACATATCATTATTACTGAAATATTACAAGCTTTTCCAAGCTGATAGCAACCAAAAGAGTTAATCAAACATCAATCCATCACTGTGATGTAAATCACCAATCATGAAAATATCCAACAATAGAGAGGGAAAAAAACACAGGAATGATGTGAATAAAGTTAGATGACTTGCTGATTCAGAGTTGATAATTTAAATAAATAATTAGAACATTATTAGAATAGTATTAAAAATTTATCAGAAAACTCAGTATAAATGAGCTGATATCTTCACTACACTGAGTGTGTGTATTGTGGCTGTGTGGATCGTGGCCTTGTGTGTTCCCTCCTCAGAAGAGAAACTCTTTCAAAAGCTTACGTCTTAGAAAAAAATTTAAACAATATCGCCAAAATTCTTGCCCCATGAAAACATACAGAACAGGGGTTTAGATGGCTGTTGAAAACTGCCTAAAGAGACGGACAATGGATCCACTGCCTCAGCCACCATATGGAACTTCTTGGATCCCTCTCATTACTGTTGTTATCAGGCTGCACATATGTGTGATGCAGCAGCCAGCATAGAAAAAGGCCACGATTACTGTAGCATGATGCAGAATGCCTGTCCAGAGTGAAAATGACTCCTGCTCTAACTTAAGTCGGCTTTGTCGACCAGAAAGCGTATTGTGCTTGGTATATGAGAGGAACCCAGCAGCCAAACTACAAATCACATTGATGTTTAATCTTCCATACAACTTCTCTTCCTTAGTCATCATGTTGATATCGCCAGGCAGTATGTTTTGTTGTCTCCTATATAGAATCCTCATACTTTTATCCATAAAAAACAGACCTGAGAATGAAGAAGCCCAGAATCCCAAGCAGCTGCAGGACGACAGTCGATGGAGTAGACAAGCTGCGGCGATTTCTTGAGCCCCAGGCGATTCAATGTCACCTGAGCAAACAGGACCAGACTATAATCAAGTTTCTAGAAGTGAACGCGGCACATAACTAAACATGGTGATGACCATAACGGCAGGAAAGGAGCTCTTTGCATTAAGTATCCAGTCGACGGAGTGTTCAACAAAAGCGCTCACTCGGTGCAAAGAAAGAAAGAGTGAAAGGGCAGCACAAGAGGTCAGCAATCACCGCTAGATTGTGAAACCCTGCTGTATTAACAGTCCTTCTTCATCTTCGATCCAGCCAATATACAAGACAAATGCATTTCCTGAAACGCCGAAGATCAAAAGAATCAAATGGCAAAAAGAACAGAGAAATCACTCTCCATCAAAATTATAAACTTTACATTAAAACCAATCCTGGCAAATATTCTTGTAGACATGGTCATAATTGAAACCATAATCAATATATGTCATCCGTTCTATTTTACTTGATTTGCTGCTATCCTCAAGTGCTCCTAATTTCTCCTGCTGAAATATCATATATTATCAGCGTCAAACATTTATTCATTCAATTAGCAGATTCTTTTATCCAAGTGACTTATGAACAATGTTCCCTCTAAGCTCTTGATCGCGACAGAAGAAATAATCTGACAGGCACAAAAAAATAAACATTTGACTGAATTCTAGTAAATGTGAAATAGTGCAATGTAACCCAGAGCCGGCCAAGCTAGCACTGATAGAGAGGCGGCTGGTGGCCGAAAGAAGTGATGACATAGCACAGAGGAAAAACAAAAAACAAAATAAAATTATTTGTGCCCCATTAAACTATTTATCGGTCGATATTACTACAGGCAGTATTAGAATACAGGGTTAAACACCATAGAGTTTTGGTCGCGAGGCAGGTTCGTGGGAGGTTTTTCTTTTTTTTTTTTTTTTGTTAAGTGCAAGTCTGGAGACGTGTTTTAGAAGCTGAATTTCTTTGAACTTGAGTGCCGTGTTATGCACGAGAACAGCTGCAAAAGACCTGAGAACCATGAGCGCAGCATCAAGACGTCGAGTAGAGCATTTACATTGAAATACAAAGGGAATAGTACAGCAGTTGGAATGAAAAAGCCATTGAGTGAATGAACCTATTAAAAACTAGCAAATACAGATGGCAGAGTATTGAATAAAACAAAATAGCATAGACACCCAATTCAAAAATCTGACATCTAGGAAATAAAAATGTGAGCAGTTTTAGGCAGCAGTTTTACCACAAATATAGACAAGTGATACCACCACAACCACAATTGTGTCTGCTTTGTTTTGAAGCAAATGTTGATTGCGACTGATTCCCTCACATACTACATTCATTGCGACCCATTTAACATTTATTATTTTAGGGAAGTTTGAACAACTTGAACAGCAACAAACAATAACACCAATACAGCGAAATAATTAACAAACTACGATCATCTAGTCCTCTAGTAAACATGAAAAAATATTTTATCATAGCACTTACTTAGTAGTGCTGCTTTCATAGCTGCACGACTGCTTGAGAATTTGTGTCAGAGTAAAGGCCCGTTCACACCAAGGCGATAACTATAAAGATAACTATAAAGATAGCGAGAAGAAGCGCCCACACCAGCAAGCGCATATTCTGCTGTTCATTTTAAAGCGCTTAAGCTTGTCTGCCGCTTTAAATTCTCGGAGTTTTCAGTTACAGCTTAAGGATGGATTCTGATTGGTTGTCAATTTTTTTATCGCTCATCAGCTGAGAAAAATCGTTTAAAGAAAGTGATTCAAAGCGATATGGTTTTCTTTGTCTTTTATAGTTATAGTTGTGAATTGTGGGCGGCTGCTGTTCTTTATGCAGATTTTTAGAACTATATCTTTATCGTTATCTTTATAGTTATAGATCCTTTTAGAACTATATCTTTATCGTTATCTTTATAGTTATCGTCCTTGGTGTGAACGGGCCTGGTTATATAGTTAGAACCGGCAAATGCGGTTTACTAGTTTTATGGAAAGACAAGATGTGCGCCAAATCAGTCGATGTAGAGATCGAATCATTAATGGTTGCAGACGAAATAGCTGCTCGACCTGAGCCAACGCAAACACAATGAGATGTGAAATAAAACATCATCATGCTTTAATGAAGAGTGGCTTGATTAAGTGCTGGAAATAGCAGAGAACAGTAACAAAAACTCTTACACATTTACAGGTGTAGCAGTGTGCAAACTCTTCTATACTTGTTAAAAATATATTTATTAAATACACACACACACATGTGTGTGTGTGTGTGTGTGTGTGTGTGTGTGTGTATATATATATATATATATATATATATATATATATATATATATATATACATATATATATATATATATACATATATATATATATATAATGAATATAAGACAAATAAATAGTTGATCTCAAAATGGGGATTCTGCTTCATTTTTTCATATTAATATATATTAATTATATTATATAACATTACATTTATATTATTATAAAGAATTTAACTTTTCTGAGGTTTTAAAATGATTTTTAATAGAATTTCTTGGTGACACAGCACTGTAAAAATGTTTCTCAAAATGAGAGAGAACTCTAAAAATCTAATATAAACTGCATTAAAATTAAAAGTTACACACTTTATGTATGCGCTTTATACAATTTAAAGGTATAAAGAATGTTCGGTTAAGGTTGCCAAAATTTTCGACCAATAGAGAAAACTTTTGCTCAAAAAAATTAGAAGGAACATTGCTTACATGTGTGGAAAATAAGCAATTTGACAAAGGCAACTATTTAATATTATTAAACAATGAAAATTATTTTTAAATAAACATTACTTAAGGCATTTAATTTAAATCATTAACTATGCAGTCACTTGTATGTCAATGATCATATGTTTATATGTTTTAAATCACACTTGAGTTTTACAGATCAAATATTTATGCCTTACAAACTTGTACTCACCTCACCAGCTGCTCTGTGCTAACTAGTGATAACTTGCCAGTGCTTACTACTTTAAGGAATAATCACAAGAAATGGAAGAAAGTCTTACTGATTGGATGAAAGGACTACAAAGAACTCTGGGTGATTGAATGAGTAATTATTTCCTTTGGACAATTACAAAAAGATTTCTGATAAATCTTTGATGATAGGTATTGCATTCTCCTTCCTCTTTTGAAGAGAATGTCACAATAAAACCACAGTAAGTACACAGCAGTGGATATCCTGTGGTTAGCAGCGCAAAAGGTCGTGGGTTCAATTCCCAGGGAACACAAATACTGGTTAAAAAAAAAAAAATGTATAGCCTGAATGCACTGTAAGTTGCTTTGGATAAAAGTGTCTGCTAAATGCATAAATATAAAAATCAACAACTAATTTGAAATCTGCCTTACAGAAATCATACTGTAATTTATAATATAAAACCTGATTCTAAAAAGCTGGGACACTGTTCAAATTGTGAATAAAAACAGAATCACAATGATGTGGAAATTTAAATATTTTATTCAGAATACAACATAGATGTGATATCAAATGTTTAAACTGAAAATGTAACATTTTAAGGGAAAATAAAGTTGATTTTTAAAATTTCATGCCATCAACACATCTCAAAAGTTGGGACAAAGGCCATGTTTTACGCTGGCTAATAATGGCATCTCCCCTTCTTCTTTTTATAACAGTCTGCTGGCGATCTGGGGACTTCAGAGACAAGTTACTTTCCAAGTTTGGGGATAGGAATGTTGATACACATTCTTTGTCTAATACAAGGCTTCTAGTTCTTCAACTGTCTTGGGTGCTTCTTTGTCACATCTTCACTCTTTATGATCTTCAAATGACTTTCTATGGGTGAAAGATCTGGACTGCAGGCTGGCGGGCATTGGTTTGCGGGATTCTTCTTGTAAGCAGCCTTGATGTTATAATTGATGCACGGTATGTGATGCAACGCGGTAAATAAATGATGGAAAATAAAAGTTGATCTTTACCTGAAAGAAGAAATTTGATGTATCTGGATGGGAGCATATGTTGTACTAGAACTTGGTGCTATTCCTTTCAGCATTGATGCTGCCTTTCAGTGTGGCTATGCCGCGCACACGCACCGCGCCTCATGCAACCCGCACACCATCTGAGATGCAGGCTTCTGAACTGGCTGATATTCAACTTGGGCTGCATGTTCACCGATAATGTTTTCTGGAGTATTCCAGAGCCAATGCTACGATTACCACTGCCTTAGCATTCCTGTACAGTATGTGACGCGATGCCGTCCTGAGGACCTGAAGATCCCGCGGGCATAGGTATGGTTTTCAGGCGTGACCCTTCAGACAGGGTGTTCTGGATTCTCTCTGGATCTTTGGATGATGTGTCCGCACTATCAGATGATGATGGCAAACTCTTTGGTGCCACTCTGAGAAACTTTCTTTGATATTGCTCCACTGTTTTCGCTTGGCGGCATTGAAGTGCAGCGGTGATCCTGCCCATCGCGACTTCCAGGAGGGCGCGCAGCTTTCAGGAGGGGCTCTTTGAAATGTGTGCAGGGTGACCTAATAGAGTTTTGCAGGGTGGTCCTCGGCTGACTCGCCCTGTCATTTAACTTTTTGAAGCCTCTTATTGCTGTCCCGCTTTTTTGGGGAGGAATGTGTAGCTCTCATGAAATTCAAAATGAGCCAATATTGGCATGACACTTCAAAATGTCTCACTTTCAACGGTATTTGATGTATCTGTATTCATTGTAGATAAAATATGGACGTTTGTAAAGTTTTAATAAATTATTCCAATCCCTTTTTTACTCACAATTTGTACAGTGTCCCAACTTGTTCACAATAAATTGATACACAAATTTATTGTGAAATTACCTCATTCCGTGTCAATCCATGTTGTTCATTTTTAAGCGTAAGCTTAATGCGGCTGTCACTTTAATTCAGCTAGCGTGCAGCACAGCATAGACTCGGTATGTAAACCATCGCTGCACTGCTGCAGGCGCTGCCGCTCCTGGGCAGCACTGGCCGGACCCGCCAGCAGCGTGCAGTGTGAGCGCTCTAATCCGTTAACATGGAGTGCGTAAAAAACCGCATAGCATGCAGCACTGCAGGCGGGTATGTGTGAGACTTATTTACTAAGCAGCGTCATTAAAATGAACTATAACTCAGTGAATACTCAACTTACAGAACGCAGAGATATATCTATAGAAATACAAATGTCTGCGCAAACTAAACAAGTGATGCACCCGAAAAACAAATATTTCTTCCCAGGATAATGTAATCCATATGAAATGTCCGTTTTTCACTTCTCCCTTCATTATCTTCTAATGCGACCGCTCCAGGCTGAACGTGCTTTTTGAGATGATAATGTTTCACTGAAGACTTAATACGCCCACACAACAGAAGACAAATCTGGCAGCAGATTTTTTTTATTTTACTGTTTGCTTCGCTGATGAGGAGGAATAACATATAATTCACCCCAAAAAGATGTGATGTGGTTGAGGATTTGAGCTTTGGGTTTCCTCGGAAAAAAGAATGAAGCATTTTATTCAGCAGAGATCATAAACAAGTCTCTTCTTTAATTTATTTATATATTCTGTACCTAGTTTTCTAAGCATAGCGTGTAAACATTTTTTACTAGTTAGACTTTTTCCAAAGACTCTTTTCCAAACTATAATTCCTGATTCTAAATGTATAATCAAGTGAAATATTATGAAGTTTTGTTAACAATATACACTACTATACTCATTCAAAAAGCTTGATGTAAATAATATAAATGTAACAAATAAATGTAACTGTAACAAATGTAACAAACAATGCTGTTCTTTCAATTTATCCCCCCTAAAACTGAAAAAAATATTCTCAGCTCTTTTCAACATTAATAATAATAATAATATTACATCCCAAGATGTTCCAAGATGGCGCCGAGCATGGCGGCCGTGTTGCGAGCTCCGAGTAAACTTTGCAGTTTTTCGTTTGTTTTACTTGTTTTTTTTGTTGTTCTACGTTGTTTGTAGAATGTTGTTTGTATAACTGTCTACGACAGACACATGCTTCTAAACATTGGTTCCTTCGACGCGGAAAGGAGCTGAGAAGTGAAGAGCCAGAATCCAAGCCGCTGCACAGGAACAGTCGTGAGCATGAAACAAGCTGCGATGATTCTGAGCCCAAACCGGTGTATTCACATGAACAAAAACATTCCAGACTAAATCAAGTTCAAGGGTAAAAACGATTGGCAAACATGGTGATGAGCATAATGAAGGGAGAATCTGCAATTATGTATCCGTACGGCCAGGTGATTATCAAAAGCACTCTTGGTCACAAAGAAAAGGGGAAAGGCAGCAAAAGCGGTCAGCAATTGCTAGAGTGAGAAACCTACTGTATTAACAGTACTCTCATCTTCAATCCACAACATTACCGCCAATGCATTTCAGGAAGCCGGAGGAGGATCAAGGTAGGTGTAGAAGACCAGAGAATCACTCTCATAAAATTCCTCAGCTATAAAACAATCCTGGTACAAATCTTGTAGAATGGTCAGAAACATAATCAGTATAGTATGGTTCATTTTGCTTGAGTTGCTGCTGTTCCATAGTGCTCTGTTTATCCTGTAAATATCATAGTATTTCAGCGTCAAACATTTATTCATTAAATTAGCAGATTCTTTATCAAAGTGCCTTATGAACAAATGGTTCCTCTAAGCTGCGCGTGCAGACAGAAGAAATAATGTGGACACGGCACAAAAAATAAACATTTGACTGAATTTATTTTTTTTTCTAGTAACTCGTGAAAAATTGCAATGCTTAAAACCCAGAGACGGGGCGCCAGCGCAGCACTGAGGGGGGCGGCTGAGGTGCGAAAGGGGGCGATGACCTAGCACAGAAGGAAAACACAAAAACAAAATAAAATTTATGTGCCCATTCGCTTATTTATCGGTCGATATACTACCGCTATTAACTCAGGGTCACCAATAGAGTTTGGTCGCGAGGCAGGGTAGTGGAAGGTTTTTTTTTTTTTTTTTTTTTTTAGTGCAACGTCTGGAGACGTGTTTTTTAGAAGCTGAATTCTTGAACTTGAGTGACGTGTTATGCACGAGACAGCTGCTAAAGACCTGAGACAGAGCGCGCATTCAAGACGCTCGGTAGGCATGTACATTGAAATACAAGGGAATAGTTACAGCAGTGGAATGAAAATGCATTGAGTGAATGAACCTATTAAAAAAACTAGCAAATACAGTGGCAGAGTATTGAATAAAACACATAGCATAGCACCCAAATCAAAAATCTGAATCTAGGAAATAAAAATTGTGAGCCGTTTTAGGCAGCAGTTACCACAAAAATAGCCAAGTGATACCACCCAACCACAATGGTGTATGTTTTTACAATGAAGCACACCGCTCATTCGACTGATTCCTCACATACTTACATTCGATTGCGGACATTTAACATTTATTATTTTAAGTTGAACAACTTGAACAGCAACAAACAATAACAAACAGCGAAATAATTAACAAACTACGATCATCAGTCCTCTAGTAAACATGAAAAAATATTTTTATCATAGCTTGCCTTACTTAGTAGGGCGCTTGCATTACGCTGCACCGCTTGCGCGGGAATTTGTGTCAGAGTAAAGGCCCGGTTCACACCGAGAACGATAAAACTATAAAGATAAACTATAAAAGATAAAGATATTAGGTCACACCAGCGAACGATATCTTCTGTTTATTATAAGCGCATGGCTTGTCTGGCGCTTGAAATTCTCTGAGCGCGTTACAACAGGATGGATTTATGATTGGCTGTTCAAGTTTTATCGTTCATCAGCTGGAAAAAAAATCGTTTGAAGTGATTCCACGATATCGGTTTTCTTTGTCTTTATCGTTATAGTGGGTTGGACGCTGCTGTTCTTTAAATACCCAAAAGATTTTCAGAACTATCTCTTTATCGTTATCTTTATAGTTATCGTCCTTGGTGTGAACGGCCTTAACAATTAAAATGTGACTTGTGAAACAGACTGTCCTTAATGTTGCTATAGTAGCATTGCATATAATGCTAGAAATATATTTTTAATAAACATTCTCTTTCATATCTAAAATTCGGTCTCACATCATCTTGGGTGATGGGGGGCGGGATATTTCTGTCCGAGTAGTGTTCGTTATATAGTTAGAACCGGCAAAATGCGGGTGTTGATAGGTTTTTTGAAAAGACAGATGTGCGCCAAATCAGTCGAGTGTTAGAGATCGAATTATTAGGTTGCAGACGAAAAGTTGCTCGGACCCGCGCCAACGCAAACACAATGATATGTGAAAATTAACACATCATCATGGTTTTAAAGAAGAGGGGCTTGATTAAGTGGCTGGAATAGCAGAAGAACAGTAACAAAACTCTTACACATTACAGGTGTAGCAGTGGCAATCTTCTCTACTTGTAAAAATATATTATAAATACACACAACACATGTGTGTTGTGTGTGTGTGTGTGTGTGTGTGTGTGTGTGGATATTATATATATATATATATATATATATTATATCATATATATATATACTATCTATAATATATATATAAACCTATATAAAATATAATGAATATAATGGACAAATAAATAGTTGGATCTCAAAATGGGGATTACTGCTTCATTTTTTCATATTAGCTAGATATTAATTATATTATTTAACATTAAATTATATTTATAAAGACTTTCCTTTTCTGTGAGGGTTTTTAATATGATTGTAATAGATTTCTTGGTGACACAGCCCTGTAAAAATGTTTTCTCCAAAAATGAGTGAGACTCTAAAATATATATCTTAAACTGCACATTAAAATTTAAAAGTTAACAATTATGTGTGCGCTATACAGATTTCAGGATTAACGAATGTTCGGTTAAGGTTGCCAAAAATTTTCGACCAATAGAGAAAACTTTTGCCTCAAAAAAATTAGAAGGGGAACATTGTTAATTGTGAGGAAAAATAAGCAATTGACAAAGGCAACTTTAATATTATTAAACATGAAAATTGATTTTTAAAGAAACATTACTTAAGGCATTAATTTAATCATTAACTCTGCCGTCACTTGTATGTCAATGATCATAGTTTATATGTTTTAAATCACCACTTGAGTTTTACAGACAAATATTTATGCCTTACATAACTGTTACTCACTAACCGCTGCTCTGTGCTACTCTAGTGAATAACTTGCAGTGATTACTACTAGGAATAATCACAAGCCATGGAAGAAAGTCTTAATATTGGATGAAAGGACTACAACGAACTCTGGGTGATGCCATGAGTAAGTATTTCCTTTGGCCAATTACAAAAAGATTTCTGATAAATCTTGATGATATGATTGCATTCTCCTTCTCTTTGAAGGATTAATGTCACAATAAAACCAAGTAAGTCCACAGCAGTGGATATCCTGTGGATCAGCGCCAAAAGGTCGTGGTGCCAATTCCCAGGGAAACACAAATATGGTTAAAAAAAAAAAAAAAGATAGCCTGAATGCACTGAAGTTGCTTTGGATAAAACGTGTCTGTAAATGCATAAATATAAAAATCAACAACTCTAATTTGAAAGCTGCCTACAGAAATCTATGTTAATTTATAATATACAAAACCTGCTTCTAAAAAAGCGGGGACAACTGTTCAAATTGGAATAAAACAGAATGCACTGATGTGGAAATGTTCCAATAGTTTATTCAGAATACAACAGAGATGTGATATTCAACTGTTAAACTGAGAAAATGTAACATTTAAGGGAAAAAATAAGGTGATTTTAAATTTCGATTGCCACAACAAATTCAAAAAGTTGGACAAGGCCATGTTTACCGCTGGTGGCTCTTCTTCTTTTTATAACAGTCTGCAAACGCTGGGGATGATGAGACAGTTGCTCAAGTTGGAATAGGAATGTTTCCATTCTTGTCTAATACAGGCTTCTAGCTGGTCACCTGTCTTAGGTCTTCTTTGTCACAATCTTCCTCTTTATGATGCGCCAAATGTTTTCTAGGTATTAGGTGAAAGCTCTGGACTGCAGGTGGCCATTCAGTACCCGGATTCTATTCTACGCTGCCATGAGGTTGTATAATTGATGCAGTATGTGGCTGGCTTGTCATGTTGGAAAAAATGCAAGGTCTTCCCTGCAGAGACAACGTCTGGATGGGAGCTATGTGTTCTAGAACGGATATACCTTTCCGCTGATGGTGCCTTTCCAGATGTGTAGCTGCCATGCCACACGCAACTGCATGCAACCCCATACATCAGAGATGCAGGCTTCGAACTGAGCGTGATAACAGACTTGGGTTGTGTCACCGAAATGTTTTCTGGAAGTATTCCAGAGCCATGCTGTGTTTCCCCTGCAGTAGCATTCTTGTAGACAGTATGGATTGCAGTGCCGTCTAAGGCCTGAAGATCCCGGGCATCCCGTATGGTTTTCCAGCCTGACCCTTCGCACAGAGATTGTTCAGATTCTCTGAATCTTGGATGCTATATGCACTTGTAGAGAGATAACTCAACCTCTTTGCAATTTTTCTCTGAGAAACTTTTTCTGAGATTGCTCCACTATTTTTCTCCGCAGCATTGGGGGAATGGTGATCCTCTGCCCATCTTGAGTTTTGAGAGACATCCACTTCTGAGAGGCTCTTTATACCAATCATGTTGCCAGTTTCCCTAATAAGTTGCCAAAATGGGCCTCCAGCTGTTCCTTATATGTAATTTTTGGAAGTGTAGCTCTCTGAAATCCCAAGGAGCAATATTTGGCGAGACATTTCAAACTGTCTCACTTTAAACATTTGATATGTTAACATATTCTAATTGTGAGAAACTCATAAGTTATGAGATTGTAAATATTCCATTCCTGTTTCTCACAATTTACAGTGTCCAACTGTTCACCATAAAGGATACACAAATTTATTGTGAAAATTAGCATTTCCGTGTCAATCCATGTTCATTTTTAGCGTAAACAATGCGCTGTCCCTTAATTCAGCGTGTGCAGCACAGCAAAAATAGACTCGTATGTAAACATCGCTGCACTGTGCAGCATTTCCGTGTCAATCCCGCACTGACGGACCGCAACCGCGTGCAGTTTGAACGCTCTAATCGTGAACATGGGTGCGTAAAAAAAAACACGCACGCCTACGCACTGCAGCCGGAGTAGTGTGAAAACTTATTTACAAACGCGTCATTAAAATGAACGATAACTCAGTGAATACTCAACACAGAGACATGAGAGATATATCTATCGAAAGCATGAATGTCTACTTTTAAACAAAACAAGTGATGCCGAAAACAAAATATTCGGTGCTATGTAATCCATATGAAATGTCCGTCTTTTCACTTCTCCTTCATTATCGTCTAATGCGACCACGCCCCCGCTGCTGAACGTTGCTTTTGAGATGAATGTTTCCACTGAAGCGCGCGCTTTACTACGCCACACAACAGAGACAACGCAGCGAAAGAGATTGTTCTTCAAGTTTTTTTACGTTACTGCTTCGCCAGCGATGAGAGAGATAAGACATAATTCACCCCAAAAAGATGTTGATGTGGTTGAGGATTTGAGCTTTGGGTTTCCTCAGAAAAAAAGAAATGGAAGCACTTTATTCAGCAGAGATTCATAAACATGAGTAAGTCTCTTTTTATTTATTTATATCCTTGTACTAGTTTTCACATAGCGTGTAAACATTTTACTAGTTAGACTTTTTTCAAAAAGACTTTTTCCAAGCTATAATTCCTGACTAAATGTATAATCAAGTTGGAATATTATGAAGTTTCAATAACAATATACACTACTATACCATTTAAAAACTTGATGTAAATAATATACAATGCCAACAAATAAATGGAACTGTACACAAATGTTAACAAACAATGCTGTTCTTTCCATTTATCCCCTAAAAACTGAAAAAAATATTCTCAGACTCTTTGCAACATTAATATAATAAAATATTAATCCCAAGAGTTCCCAAGATGGCCGCCGAGCATGCGGCGCCGTGTTGCGAGCTCGAGTAACTTTGCAGTTTTTCGTTTGTTTTACTTGTTTTTTTTTTTGTTGTTCTACGTTGTTTGTAGAATGTTGTTTGTATAACTGTCTACGACAGACACAATGCTTCTAAACCTTGTTTCCTTCGCGCGGAACGGCAGACTAAGAATTGAAGCCAGAATCCAAGCCGCTGCACAGGACAGTCGTGCGATGAACAAGCTGCGATGATTCTGAGCCCAAACGGCGTGATCACCTGAACAAGCCGATCCAGACTAATCAAGTTCAAGGTGGCAGCTGGCAAACATGGTGATGAGCATAATGAGGAGAATCTTGCACGGGTGTATCCATATGGACAGTAATCAAGATTAGATCTTTGTGCCACATAGTAAAGAGTGGAAGAGCAGCACAAAGAGGTCAGCAATTGCTAGATTCAGAAACCCTACTGGCATGCCAGTCCTCTTCATCTTCACAATGCAGCAAACATACACAACAAATATATTTCCAGGGAAGCGCTGAGGATCAAGGTCAGGTAGTAAGACCAGAGAAATCACTCTCATAGAATTTCCTCACTCTGTTTACGTTAAAACAACACTGATCATCAACTCCCCTTGTAAAGTCCTGCCTGGTTCATTCTCTATTATTGAAGAGTCCAGATTATCCTGCTAATATCACATATTTTCAATGTAAATGTTCTAATCATATTTAAAATGATGTGTCCAGATGTGTTATTTATAAATACCAGATTAATTCATTACTATTGTAGGCTTAAGTTTGAATTATGATACACATATGTCACAACCATTAAATGCTGCAGGTAGAAATTATATAAGAATCTTTATGAACAGTAAAAATAACTATATAAGTAATCGCAACTCACACATCTGTCTGTGATGATTCACCCAGTTATCAGTTCACAGTAGAATGTTCTAGTGCAGAATGTTTTTAGTCTCTCATGTTTAATACTTCTAATCACTTAATGTCAGAGTTTTCAGCAACACTCAGTTGAGTTGGGAAGCATCATGGTCCAACTACGTAAAAGATGTGTTTTTAGTCTTGTGATAAGACTCATAGGTTTGATTCCAGTGAATGCATGAATTAAAAAAGAAAGCTTACATATAGATTGAATGCAATGTAAATTGCTTTGGATAAACGTGTTTGCCCGAATACATGCATGTATTACATCTAAGAAATAGCTATTTAATATGTGGAGGAATAAAACTCAGGAAGATAGACCAACCATGGTGTTTCACAGACCTTTGTTGCAATAATTGCCACTGAAAGGAAGCCATACATTCTGTGGTTATGTTGTGGTCTGTGCTGTGAAAGCAGTTTTTCATTTTGAATTTACAATTCATTATCTCAGCATTGTTGGCATTTGAATTGAATGTTTTTAAATCGTCTAGGTAGAGGTCCGCACCGGA
>NW_024879288.1:372509-378472 GCF_018340385.1 Cyprinus carpio | reverse complement strand
GTGGTTTTTAAACACCATTTTTCAAAATTAATAAACATTCATCGTGGTGTCATTGTGGGTAATGAGGTGACTGGGTTAGAAAGCTGCTTGACCCCCTGTTTCCCCCCTTTCTGTCTACCCCTCTCGTTCGTGCGTGCCGCGCCGCGGCGTTCTTTCCTCAACCCCCCGCCGACCCCCTTTCGATCAAACCCGCCCTCTGCATGAGAGGATTTAATTTTGTAGAATAGCAGACGCGTTGGGAGCGTTTATGGATGTCCTTTATGTGATAGTCAAAAGGAGCTTGTTATCGGGTGAGTTCCAAGATATTTGAATTTCTCAACCTGTTCTATCATGTTGCCTGAATGGAGATTCCGACTGAGCTGGGGGGCATTAAAGACCAGTTCTTTTGTTTCTAACGGTGAGATGGAGAAAAATTGTCTGTGCACCAGTGTGTAAAGGTGATATCGTGTCGTGTGGTAAGCAGCAATGCTAGTGTAATTGTTGAGGCGAGCCAGGATGCCCCCCCCCCGTATCATGAGTATGTGTAGTATGTTGTGATGGTTGAAGGACTAATTCCGTTCATTAGTGTAGAGTGTGTAAAGAAAAAGGAGAGAGGACACAGCAGTTGAGGAGATCCATTGTTTGGTTATGGTGGTGTCCGATGTGAAGACATATCCTCACGCCTGTGCCTGGTGCTAGAGATGCAGAATTGTGCCTTAAACAGAAATTTAAAAGAAATGGTGACCAGTTGCAGATTGATTAAAACACACTGTGAATAAACTAAACTATTACTGCTGAGAGCGCAGCAGTGGTACTCTTAACTTAGTAAAAAGTGGAACATAGAAATGACTGCGATAAGGGTTTTCTTCTGGAAAAAGAGTTATTTTTGCTCCTGTTCATTTAAAGTCTCGTGTTGAATCTCGAATGCAGTGACACAAACTACTTACCTTTTGGTGAATGGTGAAATTCAAAGGTCTAAATCCAAAATTTTCTCGAGTGGTAGGGATGTCCAATTTCATTTAAAAAAAAGTTAACTAGTCAACATAGGACTCAAAACTTTTTGTGCATTTAATGTCAACACCGTGTCACCAGTCTGTCATGGTTTTAGCTTTTTTAGTGTGGCCGAGCGCATGTGCACGGAATGGTGAGAATTTCTGTGGTGATATATTTCAGAATAATAATATTATTCTGAAATATATATTCTGAAAATATCTAATCAGAAAAGACACTGAATAAGTATGTTATCAAACAACAGTGGACCCCAAATGTATTTGGACTTGTAAGTCACACGTCATTCTAGATAAGAAAATATCAAAACAAGTGGAAAGAGGAGGACAAGATGGCAGCGGTGTGAATGGTCACGTTTTATACGCGTCCAAGTAGTTTGAGGTAGTGATGGTTAAATGAAGCCTCATGAAGCACTGAGGCTTTTCTCTGTCTGTTTCGGGAAAAGGATCCAAAGCTACGCGAGTGTAAAAAAACAGCGCCATGTGGTGGTTAATAAAAAATATAGCATCCAAAAACCTGTGAAAGACGCTCCGTCGGACGAAGCAGCGACCACAATCCATAGTGTGTGTGTTTGTTTGTTTGTTTGTTGAATTTCTCTCTCTGATAAAATAATTTACCCATTCAACTGTGGCATTAAAAGCCAATATGAATATAAATAAGATGTAATAGAAGAATGATGTACACATATATGAATTGCATATGCCAAATATAATTTTTATTCTTTATATTACTTGTATGACTGTGTATTTAAAAATGTTATTGAATAAGTCTGAATCAAAACTTACAGGTAACGTAAGATCTGGGGTTTCGAACATTCCGACATGCACACGTGATTGGACAGAAAGTGAGGCTTCGTTTTCCGTTGATCACGTGATTCCCTGAAAACACACGCTCTGTCATTCTGAAATATTCAGTGTCTGAGATATTTAGTGTCACTGGGCGGAGTAAACATGAATATTAATGAGTTTCCTGTTTCGCTAAAGCTACTCAGAAAATATTAGTGCGTTTTCACCGGATCACAAAAACTTTCGACAAGGTAATTACGTTTCAGCTTCGAACGAAGTTAAGCAAACTTAGAACATAATTGTTCATTTGTGCACAGTGTTATAAATTGTTTCCTGTGTTATATGTTTATTCGACGATTACACTGATTTGCCAGAGGTAGCCTATCGTTAGAAAACGTTACAAGTAAATGAGCCAACAGATTTTAAATATTTTCTTACATTCCTCTGTTTTGCTATTAAAAGTGTGTCGTTTGAAGTGTGTAGCCTATATATGGTGGCATAATAAAACTTGCTTACTGTATTGTAAGACTGCAAGGTGAGAAATAAGGAACAATATAAAGACTCTTAAGAAGTAACAACTTTTTTTCTCCTTAAAGGTGTCACATCGACGCAAGCAAATTTTATTTATATAGCGCCTTTCTAAACAAGTAAATGCAATTCAAAGTGCTTAACAGACATGAGGGAACCAAAATGATACAGCAATTAATAAAAATTAATAAACAAAAATAAAAATAGACCAATTATAAATGCCCATAATAAGAATAGGAGTTATAAATGGCAAGAAACATTGGAAAACTACGAAAACGTTACCTGTTCCTGATGCAGAAAAGCTAGTTCATGCCTTCATGAACTCTAGGACTGGACTATTGTACATGCACTGCTAGTTGGTGCGGGCATCCTAATAAACAAGCTACAGGTTGTCCAAAATGGCAGCGGCTAGAGTTCATTACCAGTGTCAAGAAATATGATACTATTTACCCCAATAATCCAGTACTCTGCACTGACTACCTATTAAGTTCCGTATCAGTTACAAAAAGCTTATTACTTACTTATAAGGCCCTAAATCGGCTTAGCTCCTGCCCGTACCCTACAGTCTTCTACAGCGCTACAACCCATTCACGACCCTAAGGTCCACCAAAACGTGGACTTTTGATAGTACTAGGATAGCAAAGTCCACTAAAGGAGGAAGAGCTTAGTTTCGCATTTGGCTCCCAAACTTGGAATAGGCCTTCCTGATAATGTTAGGGGTCAGACAACAATCTCTCTGTTAAATCTAGATATTAAAAACACACCTCTTGGCCAGCATTCAACTAATGCATATCATAATTTGGGGACACTGCAGTTATAGTCGATCAAATGTGCATTATATTCTTTGCGTGGGTTTAAACGAATAATGTGTCTTGGCTGGACAGCAGCTACGATAATTATGTCTCTATTTGTTTCTCTGCTTTGCCACGGGATTTAAATCCCTGTGGTAACTCGGATTTACACAGCTCCCGTTGGATTCCAGAACACTGAGAAAGAGATGATGCCAACCCCTAAGAGGACCTTCAGATGATGCTAACCCAGAGACAAACATACAGACTACCACATTTTGCTCTAAGTTTGATTGCATAATTTGCTGTTAATAGTGTTAATCTTCTGTTTGTTTATGTTTTTTATTGATTTTTCTGAACATTTCTGCCGTATGCACATTAACTGACAGTCACCACTGATATGCTACTCCTAAATATTGTAGAAACTTAATTTTCTGTAAAGTTGGCTGCAATGATTTGTATAGTAAAAAAGCGCTATACAATATAAACTTGAATGGAATTGAATTGGAATAACATATTAAAATATAAAAATATAAAATAAATCATTAAAAAATGAGAGCCAAAACACATGAATAACAGATGTTTTGTAAGTCTTTACAGAAAGGCCAGATGAAAAAGATACGTTTTTAATTTAGATTTAAAACTATTAATGTTTTCAGCACATCTTATGCTCTCTGGAAGGTTGTTCCAGAGGCGAGGAGCATAACGGCTAAACGCAGCATCACCAAATTTTTTAGTTCTGCTATAAGGTACAGTTAAAAGAAAAGAATCAGAGGACCTGAGAGTCCGTCTAGGTTCATGCACTGTAAGCATTTTTGAAAGATAGTCTGGAGCAAGTCCGTGCAATGGGGGAGCATGCAAGATGGCGCCGTGTTAACACGCTTGTACCTGTAGCTCGTGAGTTAAGTGAGCAAAGCTCAGTTTTACTTCATAGTTATGTGAAGTATTATAAACAGTTTTCAATGGCTTATTGATTTTTTTGCCTTTTTTTGAGTTGTCAGACTTATTATGGGCAAATGTTCTACAAAAAACAAGAACAAAAGTTTCTCGAATTCACCATCGGTAAATCAGGTAGAAACCATGACGCACTCTTCTGAGGCTAATGTGATGGACATTCATGACTAGGCCATATCTATGGCCTTAAGATCTGATGCTGACATAATACCTCTACCTGAAACTCCAGAAAAACTTCCAGTGGCCAAGAATCGCGATTGTAGCAGTGATACGATGTACCAAACCTGTTCTTTGGTTGGCGGGGCGATTGAAAAACTAGGCAAACTTCAAGAGGACATCGTTTGTCAAGCTGAACAGTCAGTGAAACTGTCGTTCAAGAGAAACACCCCTCTCACGGTTTCTATACGTTCCCTCTCCTCATCTATGGAGTTTTTGGCAAGGAAATCGCAGACTTTAATAAAAGAGGTTGCCTCGCTGGAAATACATGTTTCTTCCCTGGCAAAAGAAATGAATCCTCTTTAATGGCGTCAGTGCTTGGAACTGGATGAATACACTCGGAGATGGAAGCTCTGCTTTTGCAGGTGTTCCTGAATCAATGAGAAAAGTTAAAAAACATAAAAATCACTAGACTTCCGTCACACCACTCTCATGTGGTTCTTGATATAGAGAGGTTATTTAATAGTAGGAAATTTGTCATTTTTGCCTTCTTATAAAATAAGCCATGATTGCCCTTATTTCGAGCAAGCGCGAAAACATTGTTCTTTTTTTTTCTATCCTTTGTTAGTTATAAACTTATAAGCCAATTGTTGTCTGTTTAGTTACATGTTCACTAATGTTAAGTATTTTCTTGTTTTTCACTTAATGTTCGGGGGATACTAGATTTTAATTAAGAGAGAAAAATATGTATTTCGTTTTGTAAATCATGTAACTAAGATGTTCTTTTCATGCAAGAAATCAAGTCAAACTTCATGTGAGGAGAGAGAAATTTTGGCAAAATTTGGCAAATATTAATTTATTTTGTCATGGAACTCGCCGTGCAGGAGGTGTCGCTGTTTTTTTGGTAAAAAATTAAATGGAACAGTTATTGATTTTTTGTCTTTACCAGAAGGAAGATGGTTAATGGTTTTGTGATACATATGGATGAATCTTATTTTATTTTAGTTAATGTATATGGTTTAAATAGATTTGATATGAATGCTACTCTTATGTCAGAGATTTCTTTGCTTATTCTTGAAAAATAGTGTAAGTTTCCCTCTGCTTACTTGATTATTGGAGGAGATTTTAATGAAGCTCCTAATTATTCTGAAGACCGATATCCTCCGAGACAATGTCGAAATGCTGTTAATCCAGTCATTTCTGTTTTCTGTCAATCTCTAGATTTGATTGATGAATTCAGATTTCTGTATCCTTGTTCCACCTCGTTTACTTGGTTTAAACCAGATCAAACTCAAAAATCTCATATTGATTTATGGCTAGTCTCTGTTTCTCTGATTTCATTTTAGACGTCTGTCTCTTGTAGTCCTTCACCACAAACTGATCATTGTGGTATTGATTTAATATAGATGCCAAAAAATTCTAGAACCTGTATCCCTGGCTACTGGAAATTAAACTGTTCCCTGCTTCTTAATGATTCGTACTGCTCAGGTATAAAATAAATAAATAAATAATAATCAATGATATCAAATCAAGGGCCGATATATATTTTACTGAAAGTATTTCATGCTTTGTTTATCCTTCTATACCACTTTATATTGATTCTAACACTTGCAAATCTACTGACTCTCTTAATTTTAAATTCATATGGAAAAATAAGGAGGAACATAGGGGTGCACGATAGATATCGGCTGATAATTAATGCGCATCCCGTCAGTAAAGCCAGTTCTCTAATCAGCGGTAAATTCCATCAGGTGCGTGATTTCAC
>NW_024879288.1:285044-371509 GCF_018340385.1 Cyprinus carpio | reverse complement strand
TGACCTCCTGATCTCACTCCGAACAGCTGAGTCGTTACTCATTTTCAAAAACATCTAAAGATTCAAACTTTTTTTTCGCCTGCACTTAACCAACTAATACTAGTACGATACCTTTTTTTCTTTTTTTTTCGTGTCTATCATATTCAAAAAAAAAAACCCTGGCTACGTGCTTGTACTATCCTACTGAGACCTTGTCATAGCCTGTATCCGTGTTGTTTTTCCTCAATTCGTCTGATCTGATTGGTTCTACTGTTACTAATTTGTAATTTCGCTTTGATCAAAGAGTCTGCTAATGATTAAATGTAAATGTAAATTAAGCACAAGTCCGTCTTAGCCACGCTACCCAGGGTTTAAAGACGGTCCCACTCGGGGAGCAGGAAGGTCCCGGGCTGTGATAATACCAAAGAGAGCAGTTTCGCACCGTGGGAGAGAGCATAATTGGAGCCTTGGAGTCCAGTTCAAATATGCTGACAAGAGCCCAGACCAATAACAGGGCCAAAACCAGAAAGCATCAAGAGAGTTGTAATCCTTCTGCCACCTTGCACCGGTCACACATTGCTTGAAACAGCTGGGAGAAAATTTAATTGAAGCATGCCGATATATGTGCCCTAGAACACTTATTCCCACATATTGTCAGAGAGCTTCAACTCCCAGGGTCTTCCTTCAAGGCTGCGTTAATAATCTCTCAGTAGAGGCGGACAACACAGCCGTTCAATTAACACAAACAAATTTGGAACAATAAGATGACGAGTATCAAGTTGATTTAAAAAAACATCAAAAAACACATACTTTTCAGGGAGTTGTTCGAAATCTACTAATTTGGAATTTCTCCTCTTAACTGGCTAAAGGATTGCAAAACCTTCCGAATCAACATAAAGGTCCTTGATGGACTTTAAGCCCTTCTCCTTCCCAGGCAAAATAAGTTCTATCAGTCCAGGAGGGTAAAAAAGAATGATTATAACAAATGTGGCGTATGAACAGAGGTCTCTGGTAGGGACAAGACTTTTCTCACCTGATTTAAAATTTTAAACTGAATTCTTTAATACAAAAGCTTAATTTATTCATCGCTGTGGGCCAAAATCCAACTTAGGGAAACAACATGGCCGCTAAGGAAGTGCCAACAGCCAGGCTAATCTCCATTTGTACCCACAGTGGAACGTCAGAGGGTCAAATTGGTAGGTGCTCGGCTCCTTCACCCAATACATTAAAGCCCTAAAACATTGGCGGCCCAATAATAATGCTTAAATACTGGCATACCCAGATCACGTTATAGATTTGGATTTTTGTAGATGCATTTTAGAGATCACTGTGTGTCTTAAAGTGTCCAAACAGCAAAGAGAGTATTATAGAATCCAGTTCCCTAAAAAGCAGAGGTAAGAAAAAACAGGGAGATTCTGACAAAAGATATTGGAACCTGGAAAAGAGAAACCACTTTTATTGAATTTATACGCCCAATCATTGATAAAGGTCAAATTTTCCAACTCCCTATATTGCATTTGAAACTCCACAAAATTCAACTTAAACAAAAATTTTAAATATTTGGGAATCATCAAACCAAGATATACAAAATGATCCCTGACTATTTTAAATGGAATATTCCCTAAAAAACAGCTCAAAACCTTTTCAGTGATCTCCTTAACATGTTAAGGCTATGCCCCACACATGACATGCAGGAAAAAATAGTAAGGCTAAATTGTGTGCAGGAATAATTAATTAATTCCCTCAATGTACTAAAACGTGCACACGATTACTATTGCGATCCCTCGATTTACTATTTCGTTTATTCGATTTATAAATTGTGCGCACGATTTACTAATTCGTTCCCTCAATTTGCTAAATCGTGCGCACGATTTAGCAAATCGAGGGAACGCAATAGTAATTGTGTGCACGTTTTAGTACATTGAGGGAACAAATTAGTAAATCATGCACACAATTTATTTATTTTTTCTTGCATGTCATGTGCGGGCTCCGTATAAGGCCACTCAACCTGATTAAAAAGCTTTCTGCGCGTCCAAGGACAGACCTAATTGCTGCTCCATTAGCTTTTCGCCTGCTTAGCATATATTTGTGTTGAGGGGGAGGCAACGCACATTAAAAAAAGATAATCTGACAGGAATTAAGCTGGCCTGCTCAGGATGAATGATGGAGGGTAAGTGTTTGTTAAGCCGAATAGTCAAAGCTTTAGTAATTACTTTCCTATCAAAGTTCTGAAGCGCAATTGGTCTATAGCTGGCTGGGTCGGTTTCATCAATCTTTGTTTTTTCTTAAAAATAAGAGCTATATTGGCTTCCATACAATGTATTAGGCAGAACGTTAACCTTTTTTAGAATTGATCATCATTCTAAGAAGGAGCGGGGCAAGAATATAACAGAATCTTTAAGAAAATTCTGAGCTAAATCCATCTGGTCCTGCCGTCTTCCAAGTTGGAAATGACTAAATGGCAGCGACTATCTCCTCCAAAGTAAAATCAGAGTCCAGGTCGGACCTAGCAATGTCGCTAAGTTTTAGGTATTTTCAAGAGAGTAAAAAAAATTTGTTAAATCAGAATGATTGGCTGTACTATTTGGAAATATAGAGTTCACTATAAAAATCTTTGAAATGGGCATTATAGTTTCCCTTTTTTTCTCTCGATTGCTTAAAACAATAAAGCAGGCTGTTTGAGCTAAAATTTCAAGACCATAAAGCCATTTTTCAGAAAGCACACCCATTTTGCTGAACTATCAACACTATTCCCCTGTTTTAACACATGAGTCATATTTGTGAACTCTTTACTGCAAAACTCTACACACAAATCCCTACATTTCCTCAGTGCTTACACCATGTGGTCATTTAGAAAGCACTAGCACTCAATATTGTTCCTCACTCAAGTCCCAGCATAACTTGAGCTCAGTTAGCACACAGATACCCATGTGGAAACACTAAGAGTCCAAATTTATCACCACACACCAATCAGAACCTTCATAGATAGATAAAAGAGCCCCATTCAGTTCATTCAGTTTTGGAACAAATGTTATCCAGAGAGATGTGATCGAAAAGGTCGAGGACACCAGAGAGGAGGAAGAGGATGAGCAAGAGCAGTAAGGAGTGGAGGGAAGAGGTGAAAGAAGAGAAAGAGGAGGAGACGAGGATGAGGGGCAATGAGACAAGGAGTCTCAGATGAAATTTGTGCCACTAGTTGACCATGTCCTTGTCCATGGTATGACTATGAGGGAGGATGGGCAATGAGTTCAGCCAAACGTAAGTTGCTTCAAAACCGTCCGCCTCGATCATAAGAACATTCAGGGAGGAAACAGGTAGATGTACCTCAGTGTACTCTACAGTAACTTTTGAGAGCTGTACTCTGTTACAACACATGCATTAAATTCCCTTACATACGGATAGAGTTTCTGTCTGCTTCCATTTTGTAAAAAGGATGTGTTACAGTCACAGTATTCAGTACTTCTATTTTGTAGGACACAGAGACGATGGAATGGAAGAAGCCTGACGAACATTACAGTTGATGTGTGACAGGGGTGGATCAGTCATGCGAGAGGATTTTTACCCCCCCGCTGCCTGACCAGGGCCAGTATAGCCTGTGATGTCTGTCCCAGACCAAAGATGTGATCCTGGTGCAGAATATATTTTTGTTGTTTGTTTGGTGTATTGTACTGTACAGTACATTACGGAATAGAAAATGTGCAAATGTATACACATGTGTTCATCATGTGAAGTGTTCTTTGAGGGTTCCTGTGGCTCAGTGGTAGAACATTGCGTTAGCAGCGCAAAAGGTTGTGGGTTCGATTTCCAGGGAACACATGTTAGGTTAAAAATGTATAGCCTGAATGCACTGTTAGTTGCTTTGGATAAAAGCGTCTGCTAAATGTTTAAATGTAAATGAGGGGGGAAACCACAAGCAACAACTTATTACTGGTTTTTTTGTTTTTGTTTTTTGTAGTATTGTTATGAATTTATCTCACCAGTGTGTAAGACTATGTTGTAGTATGTGTGTTTTTGAGGGCTTGTGTGTGATGTCTGATGGGCAAAGTTTGGTTTTTCAGCAAGAGTGAATGGTTTTGAGTATAGAGCCTCATTTTGAACTGAAAATAGGTTGTTTGGGTAATTGGGTGAGACGTTATGGATTTGTGTTTTACTGTTTTTATAATATGAGGCATAGTTTCAAGAAATGTGTTTAAGCAATCGAGAAAAACTGTAATTGTTTCATGCACATTATTTTCCATTCTATATTAATTCTAACAAGTATACATCTTTTTTATATTTTATTCTTATATTTTTATTGTTTACTTTTATTTTAATGAAACTTTTATTTCATTCTTTCATAGCTATATTTATGTATATTTTCATCTGTGTTGTATTCTTTAATAATTGCACTGTCCATGGAGCGGACCTGACTCACATTTCACTGCTGGGTTATACTGTATATGCTCTATATAATTGTGTATGTGACAAATAAAAATCTTAAATCTTGTAACTAGTTATGTTTGACTCCCTCAGTTTGCCTCAGTGTGAAAAGATGGATCTCAAAATCATACAGTCACTGCTGGGAAAGGTTCAAATATGCAAAGATGCTGGAAAACTTAAGAATCTGCAGGACCTGAATATTTTTCTGAAGAACAGTGCTCATTTAATGGTTCAGAACAAACAACAAGGACTTATGAAACAACCATCACAAAACATAAAACCAGTCGTGGATCATCCAGGTAACAACACAGTATTAAGAAATAAGAGTTCCCAAACTTTTGAATGGGGTTATTTTAATAATTTCAACTATTTTCTTGTCTTGTGGACTAAATCTAAACATCTTTTATGTAAAATATCTTATTCAGGACAGTACTAAATAAAAAAATAACATGCATTTTCTATGATGTCTTTTATTATGTAAAAAAATTATTCACATTTTTCACAGATTCTGCAAGGGGTTCCCAACTTTTTGCATGCCACTGTATAAGTTGCGTCAATTTAAAAAGAAAAAAATAGGGTCGCCATTAAAAAACTTGAAAACCACTGATGTAGAGTGCACGTATTTCCAATGAGCCTATGTTGCAACAACAAACAACAGATATAGAAACAAAGTATTAAGCAAACACTTATGCGCTACTGCCTTCTCTGCTGACTAATTGCTTCAGCTACATCAGTCTTTTCTTTAGACACACACATTTACCCGGCAGTTACTAAGAAACTTTGTGTCAGCATTTACCTCTTTTTTTTTTTTTTTTGTAAGATTGAAAATGATCAAAGACTTCTTCTTTCCTGTCTCTCAACCTATCTTCCGTAACAAAAGGGGCCATTTGGCATTACTGAAGGCACAGAGGTACTGATTATGTCTAACTAGTCTTGATTCAACATTAACACTGAAGTGCTACCTATTGCAATATAATATACGTCACAGTGACAACATGGCAAATGTAGTATGTCCAGATTACATCCATACAACACACATTCATATTACATAAAACATACTCTTATAGGGGTCGTGAAATAATTATTTATTTTAAAAAACACCTACTCAAGAATATGCGACTTCAGATGCAGCCAATGAAATGGTCTGTTTACGGAACACTACAGTGAATGTTTTCATATCATTATAAAGTAATTAGTTTGTGTTAACTAGATGCTGCATTAGTAAAGGACAGGCTGAGAGGTTGCTAACATTAGTAGTAGCACCTCAACCTTAAAACAATGTAATGGAAAGTACACTCAAGTCCGACCCAAATGTTTAATGTCATGATGGTTACCATCAATTTGCATTAGTTTTGTGTCCAGTTGGTGTCTTTTATGCATTTGTTAAGCCAGAGAAGTTGCTAGTGACGTGAAATATCTGAATGCGAATTTCAAATTCATCTATGCCACTTTTTTCATTCTTGAAGTGCACTTTTGCCTGTTTGGAGATAAAATAAATTATTTCAGACCGCCGCTTGAACTGTTGTAGATATTCAAAGATGACCAGAAAAATGGGTCCACTCTTACCATCTGCCCCGTGGATGATCTTTGCCGGATCCACCCCTGACCTAGATCCCAGCCCACCATCTCCCCCACGGTATGGAGCATAAGCCCGAGCCCACCGATGACGGATGGCCGGAGCCCAAACCGTCAGACCAGGTGCGAGAGCCGGCTACAGTGCCCACCGTGAGGGAGAGAACCGTCAGACCAGGTGCGAGAGCCGGCTACAGTGCCCACCGTGAGGGCGGCTGAGGGTGAGCTGAATATGGAACACCAAAAGGGCCAAAATGAGGAGGTGGATCTTATAGATTGGGAATCGGAACTGGAAATTGAACTGCCCCCTCTTCTCATTCTGTCGTTTCCGCTGGTCCCGTCCAGCCCTCCTTCGTCCTTGGTTTCCACGTCCAGCCCTGAGGGGACTTCCAATCCTCCAGTGCCCGCTCCTAGAAAGTGTCCTCCAATGCCCGCTCCTAGAAAGTGTCCTCCAGTGCCTGCTCCTAGAAAGTGTCCTCCAGTGCCCGCTCATAGAAAGTGTCCTCCAGTGCCCGCTCATAGAAAGTGTCCTCCAGTGCCGCTCCTAGAATGTGTCCTCCAGTGCCAGCTCCTCCAAAATGCCTGCCCTCCCACCCGCTCCTGCATCCTCCACCGCTGTCGTCTGGTAGCCCGTCTGCTCACCCTCAGCCCACCATCTATGCGGCCATTCCTCCTCCATGGCTCCTCCCACCATTGGCTCCACCTTGGGCCGCTGTTATGGCTGTGGCCTGCTGGACTCCTCCTGGCTCCTCCCTCCGTCTCCTCCCTGGCTCCTCCCTCTGTGGTCTTTGTCTGCCAGCCCCCTCCTGGGGGTCTGTCCTCCACTGGAGCCTCCTCCCAAGTTCCTACTTGCGCCTCCTCCTGGTGTTGCCTACGGTGCAAGGATGCACCTTCCTGGGAGGGGGGTGAAATGTCAGAACTATGGACTTGTCTGTGTGTGTGTGTGTTTTTTTTTTTTTTTCTGTGACCCGGTTTCTGTCTCTCCTTGGTTTGTTGATTTATTCCAGGTGTGTCTAGTTTCTTCCCCATGTGTTCCATGTGTGGTGGGAGGAGCAAATGACAGACACAGTGGGTGTGGCTTTTATTAACAGAAAATAAGGAAATGTAGGGAAATAAAAGTGTCCAAAGGGGAAGAGTGTCCAAAATAAACAGGGAATCTGGTGTCCTCGTTGTGCTGCGGAGTTCATGTAGGTGGGGCAGTGTTCAGGAAGGAAGGGTCCAGGTAAGGGGGCGGAGTCCGGCGGCCACACCCGCTCCCCCTCTTCAGTCCGGGGCGTGAGGGGCGGCGGCTTCTTTCAGTGGCTGCATCCATCTCGCTGGCCGCAGCGCTTGAAGGGACCAGACGGCCCGTTATTCTGGCCCGACGGCCATGTAACGGGTGCGGTTCTAGTCCGGACCATGGGTCCGGCAGCTCACATCTCTGGCGGTGTGGGAGTCCCTCTACCAACCCTTCCTAGACCCACGAGGACACCAGCGTGCATGCATGAGGAAGAGACCAGTCTCCCGAGGAAAGGCGCTCTCGGCATTTAAACAGCGGTGGTGATGAGCCTCGAATTACATCAGGTGTGCCCCATCACATGCTGCCAGCCCTGGCTCGTCCAGCGCCCCTTCTCTCTCACACATCCATTCCTCTCAGGAGCCTGGTGAAGGGCGGCGATTAAGGGACGGGGTGACGATGATAATTAGGGGGGAGGCAGCCAACTCGTCACACATGTCCCAGGTTAAATATTGATTTTCCCACACCTGTCAGTTCCCTCATTATCCTGCCTTTATTACCCATGTCCTTTCAGTTCAGTTTTGTCGGGTCTACAAGTGCGTGTGTCTTCCTCCTGTTTCCTTTGTTGGATTTACCCATGTGTTGGATTAATAAGACTTTCGCTTATCCTTGGCTCCGTGTTCCTTCCTGCACAGTAGAGTGACACAAGGATACAGCGTAATCTACTAGAGTCAATTATTACAGAGTAAAACAGAATACAATGAAATTTAACAATTTATTATCAGTCAGGTAAATATGTATTATGCCAATTACATAGCAAATTCAAAGATATCAAATCAATACAATAAATCAAATTCTCGAAAATAAATCTAAGAGTAAGATGCATACCTGGCTTTTACAAAAATACATAGAATGAAGTGTGTGGACACACTTCATACCACAGGCTCATTCTGGCTACAGAAGGCCCCGACCCTTTTGCTGCAATCCTTTAAATACAACACCAAGATATAACATCCCCCAAATGGAGGCATGTACAAACAGAATTTGCATTAAGCCAGGTGCCAGACCTGGGTGGTTTACACCTCAATGGGAACAGAAAGTAATTTACACGGAAGACCCTGGGAAAGGGCACTCCCATTACAGTAAGCAAAATATCTCTTAACTCTTAAGATCTGAATTATCTTTTAGTCTATTTTTGTAAGATTGAGACCATTGTACCACGCTCCCTGAGACTATACAAATGATACCAAACATGACTGTAAATATTACTTGCATTAGAACATAATACTATTGACCATTCTGAGTGAACCAAGTAAAGGGGGGATGGGTAGGAGGAAGGAAGGGGATGAGAAGGAACTGATATATATGTGAGATAGGCGTTTCCTGCACCTCCACTCTGTGGGGTGTCTCGAAGACGCCCGTGTATGTTTGTATTGTCTGTTTCTCAGGAGATCAAAGTATCTGAGATTCTTTGAGGTTCTTTCATCTTTACAATTGCTTCAAGTAGTAACCAGTGGCAAGTGCCACTAGTTAGTACAGAGCAGCTGGTGAGGTGAGTACAAGTTTGTAAGGCATTATTTGATCTGTAAAACTCAAGTGTGATTTAAAACATATAAACATATGATCATTGACATACAAGTGACTGCATAGTTAATGATTTAAATTAAACATATTAATGTTTATTTAAAAATAATTCTGTTTAATAATATTGAATAGTTCCCTTTGTCAAATTGCTTATTTTCCACACATGTAAGCAATGTTCCTTCTAATTTTTTTTCTTGCTGAGCAAAACTTTTCTCTATTGGTCAGACATTTTTGCAACCTGAGCAAAAACATTCTTTATACCTTTATATCTGTACAGCGCACACACAAAGTGTGTAACTTTTAACTTTAATGTGCTATTTATATTAGATTGACTCTTTTAAGGGTTCTCTCATTTTAGGTTGCTTGACAAAGCATTTTTTACAGTGCTGTGCCAGCAGGAATTTCTATTAAAAATCATTGAAATAAAACCTCACACAGAACAGTTCAATTCTTTATAATAATGTAATGTAATGTAATATAATATAATTAATATATAGCTAATATTTAAAAAATAAAGCAGAATTCCCTTTTTGAGATCAACTATTTATTAGTCTTATAATTTATAAAAAACAATTTTTTTTATAAATATTTAAAACAAAAGTATAGTAGAGATTGCATACTACTAAACCAGTAAATGTGTAAGAGTTTTGTTACTGTTCTGTGCCCATCATCTGCTATTTCTAGCACTTAATCAAGCCACTCTTCTTTAAAACATGATGACGTTTTATTTCATTTTATTTCATGTCATTAACTTTGCGTTAGCTCTTGTGTGGAGCTATTTCATCCACAACCATTAATTAATTTGATTTCTACAGCGACTGATTTGGCGCACATCTTGTCTTTCCATGAAACCTGTAAATCGCATTCACCGGTTCTAAATCTATAGCAACACCAACTCTATAGTGGTTTGCAATTATTTCGCATTTACCATAATTCAGTCAAATGGCTTTCCCATTTAATTTTTGCGCCTGTCACATTATTTCTTCTGTCGTGACTGCGCAGCTTAGAGGGAACATTGTTCGTAATCACTTTGGATAAAAGAATCTGCTAATTGAATGAATAAATGTTTGACGGTGATAATATATGATATTTACAGGATAAGCAGAGGGCTTTGGACAGCAGCAACTCAAGCAAAATGAACCAGACATATAGTGATTATGATAATGTTTCTGACTATGTCTACAAAAATGTTTGTCAGAATTGTTTTAATGAGCTGAGGAATTTTACGAGAGTGAGTTCTCTGGTCTTCTTCTACCTGACCTTGATCCTCGGCATTCCTGGAAATGTATTTGTCATGTATGTTGCTGGATTGAAGATGAAGAGGACTGTTAATACAGTAGGGTTTCTCAATCTAGCAATTGCTGACTTCTTGTGCTGCCTTCTCACTCTTTACTACGTAACAAAGAGTGCTTTTGGCTACTGGCCATACGGATCCATAATGTGCAAGATTTTCCCCTTCATTATGTTCATCACCATGTTTGCCAGCGTTTTCACCTTTTGATTTTTATTTGTGTGTATTTTTTTGTTCAGGTGATCACGCCGGTTTGGGCTCAGAATCATCGCAGCTTGTTCATCGCACGACTGTCCTGTTTAATGGTTTGGATTCTGGCTTCAATTCTTAGTCTGCCTTTCATGGTGTTAGCAACGTTTTACACAAAAAATAATGAAACATACTGCCTGTATCATCAACTTGATGAATACCATTTTAAATTGTTTGGAAGGTTTAGCATAATCAGATTTGTGTTTGGCTTTTTGGTTCCTCTCATATGCATCACAACATGCTACGGATTCATTGCACACAAGTTAGGCAGGAGTCATATTCACTCTGGACGAGCGTTTCGCATCATGTTTGCTGTAATCGTGGCCTTTTTTCTTTGCTGGATGCCGTATCACATAATAGATTTGATAATAATGTACGGAGAGAAATCCAGTTCCTCGGTGGCTGTGGCACTGTATCCATTGGCAATGTCTTTGGCGTATTTCAACAGCTGTCTGAACCCCATTCTGTATGTTTTCATGGGGCAGGATTTTAAGAGCAATGTTAAACTTTCTCTAAGACGTGTTTTTGAAAGAGTTTTCTCTGAGGAGGGAACACAAGCATCACAATCCACACAGTCACAACAAATGCACCCAGTGTAGTTAAGAAGATACCAACTCAGTTTTCTGATTGATTTTTATTTCTATTCTAATAATGTTCTAATTATTTATTTTCTAAATTCATCAACTCCAAGTCAGCAAGTCATCTAACTCTTATTCATCATTCCTGTGTGCTTCTCTCTGTGTTGTTGATGTATTTTCAGTGATTGGTGATTTGTGAACTATCGTCAAAGATTAACATCACAATGATGGAACACTGATGCTTGATTAACTTTTTTGGTTGCTATCAGCCTAGAAAAAGCTTGTAATATTTCAGTAATAATAGCATGTGGTTTCTATGCTGAATTCATGAAGAAAATTAAAAATGTAATTTAAAGGTTGCAATTGTGAATATAACAAAAACTCTCCCTTATCACAGTGATTTAGTCATTTTGGTGTTTTTCTACTTTAGTGTTATGGATTTATGGAGTTGATAACTCAAAAGCAAAGCCCATGATGTATAAACATTGTTTTAAATATAAAATGCAAAAAGTAAATTTTTTATCATTATTGTAATGTTTATTGAACCTTTAATTCACTTGTAATTTGAATTTTTTTTATTTAAAATGAGGACACACATTTGGAGGAAATTACTAAGAAAACGCTGCAACAAAACAACTTCCTCATTTTCATCACGACAGGAAAGTGACCAGGAGACACTTGTTAAATTAAATGTCAGATAAATATTTTAAGATTCCAAATACTTTGCTGCCAAATGCATTATCATAAATGCAAATGCAAATAAAATTAATGTGAAAATGTTCTCTTATAAAACTTTCTGTACTATAAAATGCTATAAAAGCGACCTGATTCTGGATCAGTGTGAGCAGTATTAATTCTGCACGTCTTTTGTAGTATAAATAGTGTGAGTAGTTTATTCATATTATTATTATTGAGCTTGCTAAGTCTAAAATACTGAGAACCTACATGTGTTTGACCCATGTGGTGCAAAGGATTTATGACATCATGTCTCATATGATGGCAAAAAGAGCAAACTATTAGGCTATTCTTAAAGAGGGAAATGTCGTAAAACAGAGTTGAACAGAAAGTGAGCAACCATGACAAATTATGAATAGTGTTTTTCTCAGTTGTACATATAACTGTCTATTGTTATATATCTGTACATACAATTGTCAATTTGTATATTTTTATTTCTTATTTACTTGTTCTATTTTTTTTCTGTTCTGTTCTGTTCTGTCATTGTGTTACACTGTGGAAGCTTCTGTCATGAAAACAAATTCCTTGTATGTATGTAAACATGCCTGGCAATAAAAGCTCATTCTATTCTATTCTATTCTATTCTATTCTATTCTATTCTATTCTATTCTATTCTGTTCTGTTCTGTTCTCAGAAAAAGCACAAAGCATTAAAAGCCCATACAGTAAATGTATGATATTTATCTTTTATTAAAAACAAGACTCTATTCTATGTAACACAAAGAGCCTTATATGAAAGACAGATGCTTGATTGCAGGATCAGATTGAGTTTAATGGTGTATGTCTGCAACAGCGTTTTTCTGTCCCAAAGGCTGCATCAAAAAACTATTTAACTCATTTAAGTTAAAGAACTAGACTTTCATACTGATATATAATATCAGGCATTCTTGTGAAGTGTATTAGAGAAGTGCTTTTGGTTTAAAATCATTCAAGCCGTCTAAACTCTTAAAATGCCTTGAACCCTCTGAGCTCTTCTTATTTGTTGCTCTCTCATGCTCTCGATCACATGCTGGTTCCGAAACTGAAGTCTCTGGACCCACTCCTCACGTAACCTGAAAGAAAACATTGAGTATTTATTGCTGTATGCACACATAGACTTTACTGTAACACAGTCATTTGTTGCCACAGGTTAAGAAGGTCCTACATACACAAAACTCTTCTTAATGATGATACAAGTGATTTTGGAGAGTTTGGATCTCAGCAAATATATTTCATTTTTATGAACAGTTAAACATTCACTAATTAATTTGAAATCTAAATGACCATTCAAAAGTTTGGAATAAAAAATATGTTTTTAAGGTTTTTGAAACAAGTCTCCTTTGCTCAACAAGGCTTTAATAATAATAATAATAATAAAAAGTGATGTGATGTACAGCCAAGTATGGTGACCCATACTCAGAATTCATGCTCTGCATTTAACCCATCCAAAGTGCACACGCACACACACACACACACACACACACACCTGGAGAAGTGGGCAGCCATTTATGCTGCGGTGTCGCAGGAGCAGTTGGGGGTTCGGTGCCTTGCTCAAGGGCACCTCAGTCGTGGTATTGCCGGCCCAAGACTCAAACCCACAACCTTAGGGGTTAAGAGTCAAACTCTCTAACCATTAGGCCACGACTTCCCCACACATGACTTTCCTTTTGATCAAAAATACAGAAAAAAAAGTAAAATTGTAAAATATTGTGATTTACTGTTTTCTTTGTGAATATTTTATAAAATGCAGTATATTTCTGTGATCAAAGCTGAATTTTCAGCTTTGATCACATGATCACATGATCCTTCAGAAATCCTTCAGAAATCATTCAAATATTCTGATTTGCCGCTCATTTATTATCAGTTATTATTGGTGCACTATTAAAAATACATGGTTCTCATTATTATCAATGCTAAAAACTATTTATTTATTTTTTAAATTTTGTGCTTAATATTTTTGTGGAAATGGAAGAATGTGTATTTCAAATAGAAATATTATACAGTATAACATTATAAATGTATTTTTTGATCAATTGAATGCATCCGTGCTGAGAAAAAAATAAAAAATAAAATCATGGTTTTTACAAAAATAAGAAGTAATTAAGTTTTCAACATTGATGATATTTTTTTTTCTTACAGCAAATCAGCATATTAGAATGATGTCTGATGTGAAGTGTGTATTTGATATTTATATTGATTAATTTTATGTATATTTTTATATTAATATTGTATAATGTATTTAATATAATTTATAACTAAATAACTAGAAGTTATGTTATGTAAAATTACCTGGTTAATCTTTTGAAATGTTTCATAGAAATAAACAAAATTTTATAATGCAATATTGCAGAATAGAATTTAATATTTCTAAATAGGTTGCATAATAACAAAACCATTTTAGTTCATTTTTTATTAGCCACTTCTATAATAATCTACTCTGACACTCCTGTAAATTCTGACTTACATGTAGCCAACATTGCTCAGATTTGGATCTGAGTATTAATAAACCCTTGGATTTGCTATCAAGCCGGCTGCGGTTCATCTGTATGAACAATGTATTCATTACACACTCAGAAAGCTGCCCTCTTCTCTAAAGCTGTTTCTACTGCAACACACTGCCTTTGATTTAAATGAGCTCCAAAGCCTGGAGATTTGTACCAGTGTATGTGCTAATCCACATGACCTTCCTGAAGGAAACACTAGAGGGCAGCAAAAACAAGCAACAGAAGCCTGTCTGGATTTGATGGACTTTCATTGTGATGCTTTCATTTCCAAAAGCCAGAAACTGTTTATGGATCCTAAACTAGGTCAGAAAAAAAAAACAATTATGAGTTTTTCATTCCAGCAAGTTGGATTTTGTGACTCAAGGTCATTTATCAATATTATCTTTTCATTTCAGTTCATTCGACCTAATCTTTCCTTGCAATTACCACCCAAGAAAATTAGCTTGAAAAGTGACAAATGGAAAGAAAAGCAACACACTGGATGAAGTTATTCTGTAGCAGCAATTATCAAAGAAGAGATCTGATTCTCTGTGATACACAATTGGATAAAGCGCTGGTTCTTCATTCTCGAGTCTTCATTTCCCATCTTCTGAATGTGGCTTTCGATCTTCTCTTCCCAATACTTCTTCAGCCCGTATTTATCATGAATACGTGCCAAATTAATCATCTGAAACAATGAAAACGGGTGAAGAATAGCTGTGCATCAGTGATTGTGGTATTCCTCCCAACTATAATGAATCGTCATCTTTCATCGGAGCATGCAATATCTGTAGATCAGGGCTGGACGAGGAAACCAAGGATGAATGAGGGCTGGATGGGACCAGCGGAGACGACGGAGAGGGGAGAGGAGAGAGGGGGCAGAGGGGGCAGTTCAACTTCCGGTTCAGACTCCCAGTCTATGAGATCCTCCTCCTCGTTTTGGCCCTTTTGCCATGCCATATCCAGCTCACTCTCAGCCATGGTGCAGGGGGCAGAGCTCTTCTCCGTGCTCACCCTGTCCGTGCCTTTCTCCCTCGCGGCAGGCGGTGTTGCCGGCTCACACACCTGGACTGACGTCACGCGTCTGGCTCCACGGCGCTCCTCAGATCTGACGCTCTATGTGGCGATGGCTCGTCGTTCACGGCGGGCTCTGGCTATCTGTCAGCGGCTGGCTCGGGCATGCGCTCCGCACATCGGGGAGATGGTGGGCTGGGCTCTGGGTCCGGAGTGGACCTGGCGAGATCCCTCATAGGGCAGCCGGTGAGAGGTGACCCGTTTCTCGCCAGAGTCCACTCCACGAATGCGGTGAATTCCTCCCGAGGACCATCTTCGGACGACAAACACTCTGCACTCGGCGTTCAGGCTCGCCTCATAGAAAGCACAGAGCGCATCATCTGGGTAGCTGGTGATGTGAGCTGGCAACAGGAACTGTCTGGCATGGTCCTCGAGAGATCGTCCTTCCTGCTCCGGTAGGAGGAGGAGAAATTCGGGGCGAAGGAGGGGATCCATGAAACACTATGGAAAGAAAAAACTGAGGAAAAACCAGAAAGAAAACGGAGGGTTGACAAACAGAGGTAACTGTTCTAGGTCCGGTATTCTGTCACAATCTGGTGCACGAGGGAACAATCGAGAACGAAGATGAAATAAAGTCTTTAATAATCCACAAGAGGGTACTCCACAGAGAGGGTATGAACACCACATACACATCAAAGTAAACTCAATACCGGACAACCAAGACTGAACAGAGTACAACTTATAAGGGAAACGTTAATGAGGATAATGACTGACACACACCTGAACATAATGACATAATCAAGGGAAAACAGAACCCTAGGTCATACTGAGCACATGTGGATGGAACACATGGAGGGAAAACACAAGGTAATGAATCCAGGGGTGTGACAAGAACATTATTTAAAGGTTACACTTTTTTTTTTATATTTTTTATTTTATTTTTTTCCAACTTTATTTTTATTTTTTACCCAAAATTTTGTTGTGCGTTTTTGTCAACTTTATTATTTTTTTTTTTATTTTTTTTTTTACCTGTATCTACTGTATGTAATATATTAATTATTTTTTATTAACATTTTTTAAGTTAGTAGTACATAAAGTTAAACTAAATGAAAATGAGAAATGTTGCTTTGGTAAGCAGCTGAAATAAAATATATTTTATTTTACTATAGCTATAGATTTTATTTCAGTTAAAGTTTATTTTATAAGTTTACGGTTTTAAATTAGTTAACTATAAAAACGCTGGTAGGAAATAGATGAATAATTTTTGTTGGCTTTACTGAAACTGGCATGGATTTCCCAGCATGCTTTACATGGGAATGGATTGGGAGGATAAATGCTGAAATTCAGTACATTTTTGTGTTTTTGAGCAAAGGGATACACTTGTTAGTGTTTAATGATCGTTCATGTTATTAATAGCCTATATACAAATATATTTGTAGTATATTCCAATTTAAAACAACTTAAAACATTTTTACGCATTTAATCATACATTTTATGTATGTTAACTTTTGTTATGCACTTATTTACAGCAATCGATTTATACTTTATAATAATGGTAATTAGTAGACTATAAAGTACTTTATTTACATGAGTTTGCTTTGCTGCATGGGAGTGCTCCAGTCACTCACAGAAAGGAGTGTGAATGTATGGTTTCCCTACTGATCTGGAGAGGAGAAAAACAATGATGCATCAAGTTTTGTTCAATTAACATTTATTTGTGTAGCACTTTTTAATATACACATTGTTTCAAAGCAGCTTTACAGAAAATGAATGTTTCTACATTACAAATAAGAGTTCTGTTAACAGGTGTAACTGTGCCAAAGCAATGTCCATATGGCAGAAACGTTCTAAAATTAGGCTGTACAAATCATGCAGTTAAGTAAGGTTCAGAACCAATGAAATATATACAGAAACAATGAACAAATTAAAGCAATGGTTACATGGTGTGATCATGTTGATTACAATGCAAGGAAAGTTTATCAGTTTTGTATGTTTATTCAGAGTCAGCTTCATCTGAAGTCCTCTCAAGGGTCTCTTCACAGGTGTTGGGTCATCTGAAGACTTCGTAAGAGGCTGGATATAGTCAGCAGGGGCAATCTATAGATTACACCATCAAAATGTGATGGAATCATACTAAGGAACTGGGACTTTTTCACAAAGACACAAAGAACAGGGAGAGACTTGCCAAAACCAGTGAAGAGACTCATTGTGAGGTGATGTCTCTTTACAGGGAGGCTTCTTTTTCTGTCTTTTCCCTGAAAATATGATTATCTAGTTGTCCATTAATTATGATGATCATTATTTTCAGCCACAAACATGAGGTTAAAGCAACCGCTAGTGTAGAGTAGCGCTTGTTGTTTGTCGTTTCGCCGATCACAAATGCAGACATGGTTTTATGTTTACGCAGCACGATGCAATGCAACGCGTAAAAACACAGTATAAGTCATTATAATCCGTAATTATGTCCCCACTGAATGCAACAAAAACCCAATATAACCCCAATATAACAGCCCACAATATTACATAAATAAAAAAAATGTAATTGAATCCCACATAACATTCATGACATATTTGATTTGACTGGACTTGACATATCATTATCATTAGTACCCAAGGAGCAAAAAAGGCACGTGAATATAAATAAAGCTATTTTTTTCAAGAGCTGAATCTTGCAATTTGGCATTTAAACCAACTGCAGCCAATCAGCAAGCAAAAAGCATTCACATAAATTTTTCTAAACAAGGAAAAACATACTGTGCTTTATCATGTCTAAATGTTTGCTATTGTTTTCACAGGAAATATGGCCGCTGCGCTAAAGCTATGGAAATGATCGTTTAGAAGTGGTAAGTATTGGTGTAAACTAGTGGCTTACACTCAGGGCCATTGCAAGGGGGGTGTGAGGCCCTGTGCGAAGTTGACGTGCGAGGGCCTCTTCAATTGTGTGTGTGTGTGTGTGTGTGTGTGTGTGTGTGTGTGTGTGTGGTGGTGGTGGGGGGTTGCTATAGTAACGAACAAAACTTTAACATGCATCTGATTGATTGTGATGCTGTGCTCACTGACATGCTTGCGCACGAATCACGGTCACGCACACGCTCATAAGGATCTACTGCATAATAATAATAATAATAATAATAATAATAATAATAATAATAATAATAATAAAGCAATTAAAAAAGTAAATAATAATGCTAAAATAAGTTGAAGAGTTCAGATGCAAAAGGCTCTAGGTGTCATCCAACATTTTCTTCTAAAGTGATTCTTTTCTGATGCTCCTATATGTTTATGTTCAGTTACTTTACTTTAATAGGAAAGAAAATAAACTATTAATTGCCATTAAAGTGAAATTACTGAATCTACACATGGGAGCCTGATAAAAATGCTCATTTTAGAAGAAAATTTCGAATGGCACAGAGTCTTTTGGATCTGAACTCTTCATATGAAGTAGTAATCAATTTACACTATTTGAAAATAATATTTTATTTTATTTTAAAATGTGCACACTAACTCTTATTCGTATGTCTAATAGTCGAAAACGCAAACGTCTCTTGTCACATTAATTTATGATTAACATGAATCATGATCGCATATTTTCAATTCAAAATGGAGAAATTTCATAAAAAGTTGAGTAGTTTACATCAGTAGATAGCACATTACTGTTGGTCGCTAAACATTTATGTCGTATAACAGTATTCTAGTACAGTACTACAACTTTACACAAACTCTAGTTGCGTTGTGACAGTGACAGTAAGACCCGCATTCTTTGATTTGACTGGCCATCTCGATTATTTTGACAGTGAGCCTATGTTTGATCAATTTAGCCTTCTCAAATCATCATGACTTGCCTAAAATAAAATCTATAGCCTAGATATAAAACAGTTCAAGAATGTTTAAACGTTAAACCTAGATAGATGTGCGCTATATCCAATAGTTTGTTCATAGAGTGGAAGCTGAAGCGCGCTCTGAAGGACATGGAGACACCAGTACAATCACTTGCATTTTTTTCAGTGGATATGCTGTCATTTTTGCTCATTAAGGTAAGAGTAATGCATCATTCGTAACTATAAAGGGTCTACTTTTATTTGTCTGCACTCACAATATCAACAAAACATTGTGCTTTTATAAAATAAAGAAAAAAGCATGATGCGCTTTCTGCCGTCTTGTCTTGAACAGGAGCGCTTCACAAAAATGAACCGAAACTCAGTTAATACATGCCACACAGACATGATAAATATACCTATAGAAAGCTTTAAATTACCACTTAATGAAATAAAACAAATCAAAAACAAAAACTCATTTTTATTATAGAGTATTGAGTTTTTAAAACTCAACTTTCATTATAATCATAATCCGTAAAGATACACTTCTCTCTAAAGGCGCGTCTAATGAAGAGGTGGCGAGTCAGGATCAGCAACTTTATCCTTGCGACACCGACTCAGAAAACACTTTTTATTAATAAATAATTCAAATATCTCCTTCCTATTTCCCCCTGACAAATTTATGGTAATTACTTTTTCCGATACATTGTGGCAAGCTTAAGCCTATTGCGTGAATTCGAACGTGGAACTGTTCAGCTGCACTGCTGCTGCGGGACAATAAACATCGTCGAGCCGCTCATGACTCCTGTTGTTTCCATCAGCGTGGCAATTTTGATGGATTGATAGATGTCTAAAATATAAAAATAAGGAGAAGCCTAAAACAAGCCTGATGCCCGGCCCACGTCTGAACTATGGCGCGAAAAGTGGCCCGTAGCCCAACCCGTGGGGCGTAAAAAAGTCGGGGTGAGATGCAGGGCCCTAGACCAGCATTTTTATACACAGAGTCTTATACTGTCTATCAGCTATGTCTATTTTAGTCTTTCAAAGGACAAAACAGGTGAAAAAACAGTGATAAAAATTACATAAACACATAAAATTACATCTTGAGGTGCGAGGCCCTGTGCGGTCGCAAACTTGGCACAGCCCTTGCTACGGTACTGCTTAAACTAAGTAATACCAGGCATGAACATTAAGGTAAGAGTACCTTAACGTTGCATCAGAGTACACAGATCCTGATTATAATCAGTCGTTCAGTATCTGAGAACGTACCCAGCACCCCCTGATGTTCTCCGAACGCCCCCATTGAGAAACACTAATCTAGAGCATTATTATAAGGCAAAGTATATGTTTTTTGTATGCTATGGCAGGTTGAAGTTTGTAACCATTTTCTGTTTAATGTTCAATCTTCTTTAATAGTCCTGCAGTGTGACAAATTAAAATTAAATGAACAAATAAAACGCAAAAACTAGTCTAGTAAGTCTAGTAATATGAGATCATAAGATACATGTACAAAACAGGTCTGTTCTTTAAGAAACAAACAAACAAAAAAATGGAAAAAGGTCTGGAAAAAGTCATTGTTACCAGATTTAATGAAGAAAATATCAATAAAAACTACAAATTTTTCACGAAATAAGATTTTTCAACTTTATATAAAGGGATATATAAATCTGAAAAGGAGTGGAAAAGTTGGATTAGGCATAAAATAATGTCTTCAGAATGATTAATATATGTGAAAATTGGCTGAGAATTGAAAAATGTGGCTGACAGTGTAATGTGGCTCAGAGGAAGACAGAAATCATGTCTTTGTATGTTTTCCGCTCATTACTGGAAAATGCAAGATTTCTTCACATTACAAATGGCTATGAAAGTAAATGCTAATAAACATCATATTTTGTGAAAAGTATGATGTTCTCAAGCAAAAACAGGCACTATTTTTGGAATCAGCACCCAAAATGAGTAAGAAACAAGTATTGGATTTCATTCAGCAAATATACAGTGCAGCCTAACATTTATACAAGAAATGCAATAATTGCATATAAAATAAAATAAAATAAAATAAAATAAAATAAAATAAAATAAAATAAAAAAGCAAGTGTAAGATGATGCACAAATACATTTTTCATGTTTGAAATGATAAACCATGTTTTCTTCAAATAATTAATTTTATTGTTGTTGTTGTTTATTTTGTTTGTTTGTTTTATCCTATAAAATGACATCCACACATTTTTATTCTCAAACCACTTGTTAGTCACTGTATCTTAGATCTCGGTTTGATGTGTAATGATTCATTTGACATCTCATATCTCACATTCAGCTGCATATACAAGTATTCCTGTTAAATTAATACGAGGGCTGTTTATCACTTCAGAAAATCTTTAAGCTGACAAGTCTTTCTGACTCTTCTTTGGGAACTGTCAGTGTGTGTTTGTGTTTTTGGGAGCTGGGACGTCTCGTATTGTGTGAGCGTGTGGGTCTTGCAGGACTCTGTGAGCGTGATGAAATTCCCACGCATCATAAACCCTCAGCTATGCCCCTACATGAGTCCTGCGGTAAGGCGGAGATGCCCTAGAGCTGCTTGTCTATTCCAGTTTACGGCTCGTACAGATATCTGGGTTCAGACCTGATGCTTCATCTCAGAGCTTTTTAATGGTGAAGATATCACAGGCGCTCTGAAGAGCTGCTCTTAATACACACACCACAAGTGTTTACTGCAGTGCAGAGCTTCCACAAACTTCATCCAGTGACATTATTAGCTCTGATTCCTGAGCAAGAATCTCTATTAATATTGCTTATATAACTATACATGACTATAATCAATATTAATAGTATATGTATATATATATATATATATTTAATCAATGGTTAAAACGCAGAGGGAAACCAAGATGAAGTGGGCCCCAGGCAAAATTAAAGATGAGGCGCTTCTAAAAGATTATTTTGTTATATATATATATATATATATATATATATATATATATATATATATATATATATATATATATACATATATATATTATTTTATTTACATAACATACAAAAAGTGTAATAGAACATAATTTTTTTATTTTTTAAAACAAAGTGCTTATTCTTTAACAAAATATACAAATTTACGATTGTATGTACAGATATATAACAATAGACAGTTATATGTAGAACTGAGAAAGACACTTCATAATTTGTCATGGTTGCTCACTTTCTGTTCATGAGACATGATGTCATAAATCGTTTGCACCACATGGGTCAAACACATGTAGGTTCTCAGTATTTTAGACTTAGCAAGCTCAATCATAAGAATATGAATAAACTACTCACACTATTTATACTACAAAAGACGTGCAGAATTAATACTGCTCACACTGATCCAGAATCAGGTCACTTTTATAGCATTTACAGAAGGTGTTATAAGAGAACATTTTCAAATTAATTTTATTTGCATTTGCATTTATGATAATGCATTTGGCTTGCAGACCTTTAAGTCTGTCATCTGTCATTTAATTGACGAGTTTCTTCTGGGAAAAAAAAGGAAAAAGAGGAACTTCTTCTTACAAAGTTGTGTTGTCCTCATTTTAAATAAAAAAATTCAAATTACAAGTGAATTAAAGGTTCATTGAACATTACAATAATGATAAAATTTTACTTTTTGCATTTTATATTTAGAAACAATGTTTATACATCATGCACTTTGCTTTTGAGTTATCAACTCCATAACTCCATAACACTAAAGTAGAAACACACCAAAATGACTAAATCACTGTGATAAGGAAGAGTAAAATAAAACCTGTTTTTGTTATATTCACAATTGCAGCCTTTAAATTACATTTTTAATTTTTCTTCATGAATTCAGCATAGAAACTACATGCCATTATTACTGAAATATTACAAGCTTTTTCTAAGCTGATAGCAACCAAAAAAGTTAATCAAGCATCAGTACTCCATCACTGTGATGTTAAGCTTTGACAATAGTTCACAAATCACTGAAAATACATCAACAATAGAGAGAGAAAAACACACAGGAATGATGAATAAGAGTTAGATGACTTGCTGACTTCGAGTTCATGAATTTAGAAAAAAAAAAATTAGAACATTATTAGAATAGTATTAAAAATCAATCATAAAACTCAGTATAAATGAGTTGATATCTTCTTCACTACACTGAGTTCATTTGTTGTGACTGTGTGGATCGTGACGCTTGTGTTCCCTCCTCAGAGAAAACTCTTTCAAAAACACGTCTTAGAGAAAGTTCAACATTGTTCTTAAAATCCTGCCCCATGAAAACATACAGAATGGGGTTCAGACAGCTGTTGAAAAACGCCAAAGAGATGGCCAACGGAAACACTTCCAAAGCCACCAATGAACTGGATTTCTTTCCGTAAATGATTATCAAATGCACTATGTGATAGGGCAGCCAACACAGAAAAAAGGCCACGATTACAGCAAACATGATGCGAAACGCTCGTCCAGAGTGAAAATGACTCCTGCCTAACTTGCGTGCGATGAATCCGTAGCATGTTATGATGCATATGAGAGGAACCAAAAAGCCAAACACAAATCTAATGATGCTTAACCTTAAATACAATTCAGAATGTTCTTCATTACGTTGATAAGGCAGGCAGCGTGTTTTATTATTTTCTGTGTAAGTCTTTCTTAACGTCATAAAAGGCAGACTAAGAACTGAAGCCAGAATCCAAGCCGCTGCACAGGACAGTCGTGCGATGAACAAGCTGCGATGATTCTGAGCCCAAACCGGCGTGATCACCTGAACAAACCGATCCAGACTAATCAAGTTCAAGGTGAAAACGCTGGCAAACATGGTGATGAGCATAATGAAGGGGAGAATCTTGCACATTATGGATCCGTACGGCCAGTGATTATCAAAAGCGCTCTTGGTCACGTTGAAAAGAGTGGAAAGGCAGCTCAAGAAGTCGGCAATCGCTAGATTGAGAAACCCTACTGTATTAACAGTCCTCTTCATCTTCAATCCAGCAACATACACGACAAATGCATTTCCAGGAACGCCGAGGATCAAGGTCAGGTAGTAGAAGACCAGAGAAATCTCTGTCATAGAATTCTCCAGCTCATCAAAACAATTCTGACAAACATTTTTGTAGACATAGTCAGAAACATAATCAGTACATGTCTGGTTCATTTTGCTTGAGTTGCTGCTGTCCAAAGTCCTCTGCTTATCCTGTAAATATCATATATTATCAGCGTCAAACATTTATTCATTCAATTAGCAGATTCTTTTATCCAAAGTGACTTATGAACAATGTTCCCTCTAATCTGCGCAGTCGCGACAGAAGAAATAATGTGACAGGCGCAAAAATGAATTGGGAAAGCCATTTGACTGAATTCTAGTAAATGTGAGATAATTGCAATGCTTGGGCAAACTCAGAGCCGGCGCCAGCGCAGCACTGATGAGGGGACGGCCGAGGTGACGAAAGGGGGCGATGACATAGCACAGAGTAAAAGTTAAAAAAAAAAAAAAACCTTTGTGTCCCATTCACGTATTTATCGGTCCGATATTACTGCAACTATTAGAATACAGGGTTCACACATAGAGTTTTGGTCGCGAGGGAGGTTAGTGGAAGGTTTTTTTTTTTTTTTTTTTTTTTTAAAGTGTAAGGTCTAGAGACGTGTTTTAGAAGCTGATTTTCTTTGAACTTGAGTGCCGTGTTTTAGAATGATGTAGGGCTATTATGCACGAGAAGCTGCTAAAGACCTGAGACCAGAGCGCAGCATTCAAGACGTCGAGTAGCGCATTTACATTGAAATACAATGGAATAGTAGCCTACAGCAGTGGAATGAAAAATGCTTTCTGAGTGAATGAACCTATTAAAAGCTACTTAGCAAATACAGATTACAGAGTACTGAATAAAACAAAATCGCATAGCCACCAAATTCAAAAATCTGACATCCAGGAAATAAAAATGTGAGCAGTTTTAGGCAGCAGTTTTACCACAAAATGATACCACCACAACCACAACTGTGTCTGCTTAACAATGAAACACAAGCTCATTGCGACCGATTCCCTGACATAATACATTCATTGCGACCCATTTAACAGCATCATTTTAAGTTAGAACAACTTGAACAGCAACAAACAATAACAATACAGCGAAATAATTAACAAACTACGATCATCAAAAAATATTTCATCTTAACTTACTCAGTAGTGCTGCTTTCATAGTTGCACCGCTTGCACGGGAATTTGTGTCAGAGTAACAATTAAAATGTGACTTTGTGAAATGGACTGTTTGTTGCTATAATAGCATCATATTAATGCTAGAAAGCCTATGCTTTTGGCAACTATATTTTTTAAATAAACCATTATATTTCATAATTAAAATCTATTTTCCCATTCATCTTGGGTGAGGGGGCGGGATAGTCCGAGTTAGTGTTGTTATAGAGTTAGAACCGGCGAATGCGGTTTACAGGTTTCATGGAAAGACAAGATGTGCGCCAAATCAGTCGCTGTAGAGATCGAATTCATTAATGGTTGTGGGCGAAATAGCTCAACATAAGAGCCAACACAAACGAAATGATGTGTGAAATAAAACGTCATCATGTTTTAAAGAAGACTGGCTTGATTAAGTGGTGGAAATAGCAGATGATGGGCACAGAACAGAAACAAAACTCTTACACATTTACAGGTGTAGCAGTGTGCTTTTTAAAAATATATTTATTAAACACACACACACACACACACACACACACACATATATATATATATATATATATATATATATATATATATATATATATATATATATATATATATATATATATATATAAGACTAATAAATAGTTGATCTCAAAATGGGGATTCTGCTTCATTTTTTTTCATATTAGCTATATATTAATTAGGCTATATTATATAACATTATATTATTATAAAGAATTTAACTTTTCTGTGTGAGGTTTTTTTAAATGATTTTTAATAGAATTTCTTGGTGACACAGCACTGTAAAAAATGTTTTCTCAAAAATGAGAGAACTCTAAAATATAATCTAAACTGCACATTAAAGTTAAAAGTTACACACTTTATTTGTGTGTCCGCTGTACAGATATAAAGGTATAAAGAATGTTCGGCTCAGGTTGCCAAAAATTCCGACCAATAGAGAAAACTTTTGTTCAAACAAATTAGAAGGAACATTGCTTAAATGTGTGGAAAATAATTTGCCTTTGCCTTTGAATTTGACAAAGGCAACTATTCAATATTATTAAACAATGAAAATTATTTTTAAATAAACATTACTTAAGACATTTAATTTAAATCATTAATTATGCAGTCACTTGTATGTCAATGATCATATGTTTATATGTTTTAAATCACACTTGAGTTTTACAGATCAAATATTTATGCCTTACAAACTTGTACTCACCTCACCAGCTGCTCTGTACTAACTAGTGATAACTTGGCAGTGCTTACTACTAATAATCACAAGAAATGGAAGAAAGTCCTACTGATTGGATGAAAGGACTACAAAGAACTCTGGGTGATTGCATGAGTAATTATTTCCTTTGGACAATTACAAAAAGATTTCTGATAAAAACTTTGATGATAGGTATTGCATTCTCCTTCCTCTTTTGAAGAGAATGTCACAATAAAACCACAGTAAGTACACAGCAGTGGATATCCTGTGGTTAGCAGCGCAAAAGGTCATGGGTTCAATTCCCAGGGAACACAAATACTGGTTAAAAAAAAAAAATGTATAGCCTGAATGCACTGTAAGTTGCTTTGGATAAAAGCGTCTGCTAAATGCATAAATATAAATGTAAAAATCAACAACTAATTTGAAATCTGCCTTACAGAAATCATAATGTTAATTTATAATTTGACATTTTCAAAATTCCGTCAATGTTCAGAAACATTTCCATAACTTATTACAATATAGAACCACAAATAATACAACAAATTTCAATATTTTATTCAGAATACAACATAGATGACATATCAAATGTTTAAACTGAGAAAATGTATCATTTTAAGGGAAAAATAAGTTGATTTTAAATTTCATGCCATCAACACATCTCAAAAAAGTTGGGACAAGGCCATGTTTACCACTGTGTGGCATCCCCTCTTCTTTTTATAACAGTCTGCAAACACCAGGGGACTGAGGAGACAAGTTGCTCAAGTTTAGGAATAGGAATGTTGTCCCATTCTTGTCTAATACAGGCTTCTAGCTGGTCAACTGTCTTAGGTCTTCTTTGTCACATCTTCCTCTTTATGATGCGCCAAATGTTTTCTATGGGTGAAAGATCTGGACTGCAGGCTGGCCATTTCAGTACCAGGATTCTTCTTCTACGCAGCCATGATGTTGTAATTTATGCAGTATGTGGTCTGGCATTGTCATGTTGGAAAATGCCAGATCTTCCCTGAAAAAGAAGACGTCTGGATGGGAGCATATGTTGTTCTAGAACTTGGATATACCTTTCAGCATTGATGGTGCCTTTCCAGAAGTGTAAGCTGCCCATCCCACACGCACTCATGCAACCCCATACCATCAGAGATGCAGGCTTCTGAACTAAGCGCTGATAACAACTTGGGTTGTCCTTGTCCTCTTTAGTCCGGATGACATGGCGTCCCAGTTTTCCAAAAAGAACTTCAGATTTTGATTCGTCTCACCACAGAACAGTTTTCCACTTTGCTACAGTCCATTTTAAATGAGCCTTGGCCCAGAGAAAGCGGCTGCGCTTCTGGATCATGTTTAGATATGGCTTCTTTTTTGACCTATAGAGTTTTAGCCGGCAACGGCGAATGGCACGGTGGATTGTGTTCACCGACAATGTTTTCTGGAAGTATTCCTGAGCCCATGCTGTGATTTCCATTACAGTAGCATTCCTGTATGTGATGCAGTGCTGTCTAAGGGCCCGAAGATCACGGGCACCCAGTATGGTTTTCCAGCCTTGACCCTTACGCACAGAGATTGTTCCAGATTCTCTGAATCTTTGGATGATATTATGCACTGTAGATGATGATAACTTCAAACTCTTTGCAATTTTTCTCTGAGAAACTCCTTTCTGATATTGCTCCACTATTTTTCACCGCATCATTGGGGGAATTGGTGATCCTCTGCCACACTGCCACTCTGAGAGGCTCTTTTTATACCCAATATATTCTGTGATAAAGTAATCCATATGAAAACAACGCGATGTCCGTTTTTCACTTCTCCCTTCATTATCTTCTAATGTGACCACGCCCCTGCGCTGAACGCGCTTTGAAGCGCGCGGCTTGAATACGCCCACACAACAGAAGACAACACAGCGAGACTGTTCTTCAAGTTTTGTTTTATTTTAATGTTTGCTTCGCGATGAGAGGAATAAGACACAATTCGCCCCAAAAAGATGTGATGTGGTTGAGGATTTGAGATTTGGGTTTCCTCAGAAAAAAAGAATGAAGCACTTTATTCAGCAGAGATCATAAACACGAGTAAGTCTCTTTTAATTTATTTATATACTTGTACTAGTTTTCACATAACGTGTAAACATTTTACTAGTTTCAATAACAATATACACTACTATATCATTCAAAAGCTTGATGTAAATAATATAAATGTAACAAATAAATGTAACTGTAACAAATGTAACAAACAATGCTGTTCTTTCAATTTATCCCCCCTAAAAAACCTGAAAAAAATATTCTCAGCTCTTTTCAAACATAATAATGATAATAACAATAATGTTTTTTTTTTTTTTTTTTTTTTTTTTTTTTTTTTTGTAGAATTTTTTTTTTTTTTTTTAGGATTTCTGAAGGATTGTGTGACTGGAGTAATGATGCTAAAAATTCAGTTTGAAAGTCAGCTTTGATTGATCCTAATAAACTGTTTAACTGCACTCACAAGTGAATATTAAATTATGTTGTGGGTTAATTAATTATATTCTAAATAAACTACAAACATAAAATTATATACATTTATTTTGTCCTCACATTCTTTCTTGTAACTCATCCCTTTCAGTCACACAGCTGCCTGAAAGGCTCATTATGCAGGTCTTTGTCTTCTCAGGTGTGAATCACAATGATATTCATGATAGTTGACGCCTACTCGCATATGACTTTTACCAACAAAAAGTGTCTTAGAAAATTTAAATCAATATATTGTTTCCTGTAAGTGAGTAAACAAGACGATTTTCACATCATTTAGAAAGAAAAATTCTAGGCTACAAGCTCCAGTTCTCAAAAGTCCCAGGAACCAATGTTCTGTATGTGTTTTATTGCCTTATTCAAGTGATTTAACATTTTTAGTTTTTCACTAACCACGCATAACATTTTTTTTTCTCAAAAACACAATCATGTACATACATGCTGCTTACATATTATTATTATTATTATTATTATTATTATTATTATTATTATTATTAGCCCAGTTTGTGCTGATTACAGTGAGATTAGACTTTAGCCATTTAGATATTTATAAGAAACTGAAAAAAGCACAAATGCCAGGGCATGACAAAACTTCTCCAGGCCCTCAGACCTGAGTATGTATCAGTCTTTGCTTTCATCTTTCTCTGCTGAAGACCATACTGCCAAATCTTCATACTTCCACAAAAAGATCAACAGCGCTTCAAACACACGTAATCTCTTCAAAACATTAAAGTATCTCCTCTGTCCCCCTCCACCACCTCTTTAACAGCTGATGATTGCCACATTCTTCACAGACAAAACTAGAACAATCAGCAGGCAGTTCTCAGCTCAACACACATATGAACTTTTAGCATTTAGCAGTTTAGAGCTGGGCAACAATATATAGTCATGGCCAAAAATATCGGCACCCTTGGTAAATGTGATCAAAGGAGGCTGTGAAAATTAATCTGCATTGTTAATCCTTTTGATCTTTTATTTGAAAAATTCTATATATACCCACGCCGCCATGCTGAGGGGAGTGCAGGCCAGAATCATGGCAAACACTAAGTACCAACTCTACCGTTTCCATGGGAGCTGCCCCTGGGACGTTTAGACGGCTGTCCATGACATTATCCCTTATGGCCAAAGGCCTAAGCTACATACCGAGTTATTTGTTAGGGCCTCGACTCGGGGTAGAGCTAAAGGCTTGGAATCAGGAAGGATTCCTTTAAAGGGATACGGCTAAGAACCCAGTATTTATACAAGGTCTTGCCTGACATACAGGGGTTACCGCTTGCTCTCGCATAAGCTTGCTGAGGGAGCTGTCTCAACAGATCCCCAGTAGCAACAACCTGTTTAGATAGGTATCCGAGGATACATGAATGGAGTGGCACCCAAGATGAAACGGGGCTTTTACCAACTCAAGAAAGGGCACGAGGCAACCGCGCAAAGCCCTCACCATATAGGATTTTAGAAAGAACGCAGAGCACTAGCATGTGAACTTACCACAGATCGAGACGGGCCAGGACCCCTATGTTGTTCAGGCTCGGACCTAGACCTTCATGGAATGAAGGATTTGAAGGCAGCTGAGCGTGCCATTGCCTCCCTGAACTTCTCGACCACCGTCTCGACGGAGGTACCGAAAAGTTCGGAAGACGAGACCGGAGCATCAAGAAGAAAGCCCCTTTCTTTCCTCCCGATGTCTGCCAGGTTCACCCACAGATGTCTCTCCGTTACCACCATGGCCACCATAGACCTACCCATGGAGGAGGCGGCCTGCTTGGTAGCATGGAGAGAGAGGTCTGTGGTGCAGCGGAGCTCGGCTACCTGGTCAGCTGAAAGGCCCTCGCCTTTATCCAGGTCCTTCAGCAGATCAGCCTGAAGCACTGCCATCGTGTGCAACGAAGCCACAGCCTGACCTGCTGCTGCGTATGCTCTGCCATTTAAGCGGCATGTATCCTGTAGGGGCTTAGATGGCAAAGAGGGAGATTTAAGAGAGGATGTTTCCCCCACAGAGAGATAGCTAGCTAGCGTCTCTTCTACAGGGGGCATCCTCTCATAGCCGTTTTCGCGCATCCCCTCGATGTTGGCATAACTCGTATGCTGAAACCAATGGATGCGAGAAGAAAATGGCCTCTTCCATTCTTTTTCGACTTCTGTATGTAAATCAGGCAAGAATGGAAGGCTCACCTGGGCTGGAGGGCTATGGTCAGACAAATAACGCTCGTCGAGGCGCTACGGCGTCACTTTGCTGGCACACTTCCATGGCAACTCCAACTTTGCCGTGGTGCGATCCATAACTTCTAACAACTCCAAATACGCAGGGCAGGAGGATTGAGAAGGCTCAGCCTCAGCTTCTTCGCCACCCTCAGACATCTCCTGCTCTTCCTGGGCAGAACCCAGCAGAGCACTAACTTCAGTATCAGAAAGTGTTAATGACAACACATCTTCCTCTTGAAGTTAACCCTCTTGAAGTCCCTCTCTAAACTCCTCAGCGAGATCCACCTGTGATCTCCTCGGGGTGTCTCTCCTGTGTTCCTCAGCAGCGGTGGGTCCTGAACCGCGGGAAGCAGATGGCTGTCCCTCTTTCCTCGAAAAGAGAGACAGATGAGAGCGGAGCTTTTTCATAGAAAAACAAGAGACGCAAAGACTGTGTGTGTCATCAGGTGTCAAATAACGCAGACACGGATGTACACATTGTCTAAACGCCTTGCTAGTGGATGCCATGATAAACAGAGAAAGATCGCTCTTACCGTGGTCGTTTCTCAGATGCACGCTTCAAACAAAACAGTCAGTGAAGACGAAGAAGAGGATGACGTATTCTCCGGGCACTTATTTATAGTCGTGCCGGTAGTGACATCAGAGGCTGTAGCCGGCCAACCCGTTGGTGTTTTTTCAATGTATGCTTCAGACACGGGTCACGACGAGGTGTTCCCCATAGCGACCCCTAGAGGACACAGTTCGAAGTTCCCTTGAAAGGGAACTAATTTTTTTAGTTTCATCTGACCATAGAAGCCAGTCCCATTTGAAGTTCCAGTCGTGTCTGATAACTGAATATGCTGGAGTTTTGTTTTTGGATGAGCTAGAATTTTTCTTTAAACCCTCCTAAACAACATGTGGTGATGTAGGTGCTGTACTTCAGAGATATTTTATTCATAAGAATTTCTAGGGGTGCCAATAATTGTGTCTAACGTGTATTTGAGAAAAACATTTATTTCATAATGATGTTTCCCCCATTTTAAATTCTTATTATCCAATGAAAGGTTAGATTTTTGTGATTTTTTTTTTTTTTTTTTAAATAAAAGATCAAAAGAATTAACAATGCAGATTTTTTTTCACAGCCTCCTTTTGATCATATTTACCAAGGGTGCCAATATTTTTTGGCCATGACTGTATATTGTATATCGCTTGAGTATGCTCTTAAAAATAAAGGTTCCAAAAGGGTGCCTATTAGAAGAAAGGAGTGTTTTTGCAGTGATGTCATTAGAAGAACCATTTTTGGTTCCCAAAAGAACCTTTCAGTGAACAGTTCCTAAAAGAACCGTTGTGAAGAACATTTTTAAAATCTCAAGAACTTTTTTGACTATAAATAACCTTTTCTGCATTTGAAAGGTTCCATTGATGTTTAAGATGATTTCATGAAACCATTGATGCCAATAAAAAAAGCTTTATTTTTAAGAGGGTACAGAATGTCATGAGGAAAAAGATGAAGTTGTGTGTATGTGTGTAAAGATGTAACTGATTATTTTTTGCTTTTAAAGCATATCTGAATTTGATTGGGTTTTTTTGAAAGATGTTTAGAATTGAAAACATTATGCTTTGGCTATTTTACCCAGAGAAAACTGTTGTTAGCAACTATTTGCACTAATAATGAACAATCTTCACTCAAAATTAATTGAATATTTAATGAACATTCCAGTGAACATACATTTAAACTTTATTTTTTTTGCACATTTTATATGCAAAACACTGTTTATACATAACACACTTTGCTTGTAATTTATGATAAGTTTATACAACACAAAAGTGTAAAAAAAAACCATAACAGCAAAGTTATAAAATAACAAGCACTGGAATATGAAAAAAAAATATATATATATATGTTTTAGGCTGATGATACATGAGGCAACTTTTTGAGAAATTTTTCTGGGCAACATTTTTTGAACAATATTGCTTGGGCACTTTCTCATTGAGGATGAGTAACATTTCTATCTGGATATTTTAGATCAGTTGTGAGCCCCGTGTCTCACCTGGTTGCCTATTCATGCAACATTGCCCAAAGTTTGCCCAGTCTAACATCAGCCTTAGTTTTAATCATAAATGCAAGCTTTAAATTATGTATATTTTCATTTTTATTTGTCTTCATGAATTCGGCATAGAAACCACAAGCCATTATTAGTGAAATATTACAAACTTTATATAAGCTGACAGCAAACAAAAGAACACACTATAGCATAGTATTCTATTATGCTAGTTTTAAACTTTGGCAAAAGTTCATGACAAATCACTGAAAATATATAAACAATACATAAAAATCAGGAATCATGGATAAAAGTTAGATGACTTGCTAAGTTTGACTTGTTGACTTTTGAAAAGAAATAATTAAATCGTTTTAGAATGGTAACACAAATAAATCAGAAAACTGAATAAATGAGTTGATATCTTCACTACAATAAATTCTAATTATATATATATATATATTAATTTTTTTCTTTTTTCTTCATGAATTCAGCATAGAGACCACATGCCATTATAAGTGGAATATTACAAGATTTTTCTAAGCTGATAGCTTCCAAAAAAGTTAATCAAGCATCAATATTCCATCATTGTGATGTTAAGCTTTGACGAATCACCAATCACTGAAAATACATCAACAATAGAGAGAAAAAGACTCAGGAAAGATGAATAAGAGTTAGATGACTTGCTGACTTCGAGTTGATGAATTTCAAAAAGAAATAATTAGAACATTATTAAAATAAAATTATAATAAAAATCAATCAGAAAAATCATATAAAGCATATATAGTATAAATGAGTAGATATGTTCACTACACTGAGTGTGTCTGTTGTGACTGTGTGGATTGTGACGCTTGTATTCCCTCCTCAGAGAAAACTCTTTCAAAAACACGTCTTAGAGAAAGTTTAACATTGCTCTTAAAATCCTGCCCCATGAAAACATACAGAACGGGGTTCAGACAGCTGTTGAAATACGCCAAAGAGACAGATAACGGATTCACTGCCAAAGCCACCGAGGAACTTGATTTCTCTCCATACATTATTATCAAAAGCAATATGTGATACGGCAGCCAGCACAGAAAAAAGGCCACGATTACAGCAAACATGATGCGAAACGCTCGTCCAGAGTGAAAATGACTCCTGCCTAACTTGCGTGCGATGAATCCGTAGCATGTTGTGATGCATATGAGAGGAACCAAAAAGCCAAACACAAATCTGATGATGCTTAACCTTCCATACAATTTAAAATAGTCTTCATTACGTCGAAAAAGCCGGCAGTATGTTTTATTATTTCCTGTCTCTCTTAACATCATAAAAGGCAGACTAAGAATTGAAGCCAGAATCCAAGCCGTTGCACAGGACAGTCATGCGATGAACAAGCTGCGATGATTCTGAGCCCAAACTGGCGTGATCACCTGAACAAACCGATCCAGACTAATCAAGTTCAAGGTGAAAACGCTGGCAAACCTGGTGATGAGCATAATGAAGGGGAGAATCTTGCACATGGTGTATCCATATGGACAGTAATCAAGATGAGATCTTTGTGCCACATAGTAAAGAGTGGAAAGGCAGCACAAGAGGTCAGCAATTGCTAGATTCAGAAACCCTACTGTATTAACAGTCCTCTTCATCTTCAATCCAGCAACATACACAACAAATATATTTCCAGGAACGCCGAGGATCAAGGTCAGGTAGTAGAAGACCAGAGAAATCACTCTCATAGAATTCCTCACTGTTTCGTTAAAACAACACTGATCATCAACTCCCCTTTTAAAGTCTGTCTGGTTCATTCTCTATTATTGAAGAGTCCAGATTATCCTGTTAATTTCACATATTTTCAATGTAAATGTTCTAAATCATATTTAAAATGATGTGTCAGATGTGTTATTTATAAATACCAGATTAATTCATTACTATTGCAGGCAAGTTTGAATTATGATACACATATGCAACCATTAAATGCTACTTTTAGTAGAAATTATATAAAAAAGAATCTTTATGAACAGTAAAATAACTATATAAATAATTATAACTCACATCTGTCTGTGATGATTCACAGTTATCCAGTTCACAGTAGAATGTTCTAGTGCAGAATGTTTTATTCCCTCGTTTAATACTTCTAATCACTTAATGTCAGAGGTTTCAGCAACACTCAGTTGAGTTGGGAAACATCATGGTCAACTCTACGTAAAGATGTTTTAGTCTTGTGATAAGACTCATAGGTTTGATTCCCAGTGAATGCATGAATTAAAAAAGAAAACACATATAGCTTGAATGCAATGTAAATTACTTTGGATAAAAGTGTTTGCCGAATACATGCATGTATTACATCTAAGAAATAGCTATTTAATATGTAAATAAACGCAGGAATATAGACAACCATGGTGCTTTTCACAAGACTTTGTTGCAATAAATTGCCAGCTGAAATGAGCAAATCATTCTGTGGTTATGTTGTGGATTATGAAAGCAGTTTTTCATTTTGAATTTCAAAATTCATTATCTCAGCATTGTTGGCAGTTTGAATTGAATGGTTTTTAACAATGTGAGTTAGTGGAAGATTTTCAAACACCATTTTTCAAAACTAATAAACATTCCTCGTGGTGTCATTGTGGGTAATGAGGTGACTGGGTTAGAAAGCTGCTTGAGTGAGGGATGAAAGTTGATGCACATTATCAGGTTGGAGATACTGACCTCTGGTGGTGAGTGGATGGTTCAGCAGCATGGATGTATGTGACACATTGAGTAGATATTACAACGCATAATGAGATTTGTATAAAGTGGTCAGTGGAAAGCAATGTTATTTTTTATATGCTAGGTAATGAACTTTTGTTACGGTAGTCTAGAACAATGGATCATGCCCATTTGTCACAATATAAAACATTGATGACAATCAAGTCACCAAGTCTCTCAAACTATTTTTGCATAGTTTTAATTTTGGTAAGTTGACATATCCTGACATGCTAAACCCCATCTAACACCATTTTATTTATTTATTTATAAATATTATGTATTGATCAGCTCATATTAGCTTAATTGAAGGACTGTGGTTGGTGCTTTTACACTGCAAGACCATTTAAGTGAACTAAAGATGGCAGAATTGTGATTAAAAGAAATTTAAAAGAAATGGTGATTGATTAAAACACACTGTGAATAAACTAAACTATTACTGCTGAGAGCACAGCAGTGGCACTCTTAACTTAGTAAAAAGTGGAACATAGAAATTACTGAGATAAGGGTTTTTTTTCTGGAAAAAGAGTTATTTTTTCTCCTGTTCATTTAAAGTCTCGTGTTGAATCTCGAATGCAGTGACACAAACTACTTACCTTTTGGTGAATGGTGAAATTCAAAGGTCTAAATCCAAAATTTTCTCGAGTGGTAGGGATGTCCAATTTCATTTAAAAAAAAGTTAACTAGTCAACACAGGACTCACGACTTTTTGTGCATTTAATGTCAACACCGTGTCACAAGTCTGTCATGGTTTTAGCTTTTTTAGTGTGGCCGAGCGCATGTGCACGGAATGGTGAGAATTTCTTTTAATGCCCATTCAACTGTGGCATTAAAAGCCAATATGAATATAAATAAGATGTAATAGAAGAATGATGTACACATATATGAATTGCATATGCCAAATATAATTTTTATTCTTTATATTACTTGTATGACTGTGTATTTAAAAATGTTATTGAATAAGTCTGAATCAAAACTTACAGGTAACGTAAGATCTGGGGTTTCGAACATTCCGACATGCGCACGTGATTGGACTGAAAGTGAGGCTTCGTTTTCCTTTGATCACGTGATTCCCTGAAAACATGCGCTCTGTCATTCTGAAATATTCAGTGTCTGAGATATTTGGTGTCACTGGGCGGAGTAAACATGAATATTAATGAGTTTCCTGTTTCGCTAAAGCTACTCAGAAAATATTAGTGCGTTTTCACCGGATCACAAAAACTTTCAACAAGGTAATTACGTTTCAGCTTCGAACGAAGTTAAGCAAACTTAGAATATAATTGTTCATTTGTGCCCAGTGTTATAAATTGTTTCCTGTGTTATGTTTATTCGACGATTACACTGATTTGCCAGAGGTAGCCTATCGTTAGAAAACGTTACAAGTAAATGAGCCAACAGATTTTAAATATTTTCTTACATTCCTCTGTTTTGCTATTAAAAGTGTGTCGTTTGAAGTGTGTAGCCTATATATGGTGGCATAATAAAACTTGCTTACTGTATTGTAAGACTGCAAGGTGAGAAATAAGGAACAATATAAAGAAGTAACAACTTTTTTTCTCCTTAAAGGTGTCACATCGACGCAAGCAAATTTTATTTATATAGCGCCTTTCTAAACAAGTAAATGCAATTCAAAGTGCTTTACAGACATGAGGGAACCAAAATGATACAGCAATTAATAAAAATTAACTAAACAAAAATAAAATAGACCCATTTAAATGCACAAATAAGAATAGAGTTTATAAATATTAAAATATAAAATAAATCATTAAAAATGAGGCAAAACACATGAAATATACAGATGTTTTGTAAGTCTTTACAGAAAGGCCAGATAGTTTTAGATTTAAAACTATTAATGTTTTCAGCACATCTTATGCTCTCTGGAAGGTTGTTCCAGAGGCGAGGAGCATAACGGCTAAACGCAGAATCACCAAATTTTTTAGTTCTGCTATAAGGTACAGTTAAAAGAAAAGAATCAGAGGACCTGAGAGTCCGTCTAGGTTCATGCACTGTAAGCATTTTTGAAAGATAGTCTGGAGCAAGTCTGTGCAATGGGGGAGCACGCAAGATGGCGCCATGTTAACACGCTTGTACCTGTAGCTTGTGAGTTAAGTGAGCTAAGCTCAGTTTTACTTCGTAGTTACGTGAAGTATTATAAATAGTTTTCCATGGCTTATTGATGTTTTGCCTTTTTTTGAGTTGTCAGACTTATTATGGGCAAATGTTCTACAAAAAACAAGAACAGAAGTTTCTCGAATTCACCATCGGTAAATCAGGTAGAAACCATGGTGCACTCTTCTGAGGCTAATGTGATGGACATTCATGACTATGCCATATCTATGGACTTAAGATCTGATGCTGACATAATACCTCTACCTGAAACTCCAGAAAAACTTCCAGTGGCCAAGAAATCGCGTGTAGCAGTGAATGACGATGTACCAAACTCTGTTCTTTTGGCTGCGATTGAAAAAATAGGCAAACTTCAAGAGGAATCGTTGTCAAGGCTACAGTCAGTGGAACTGTCGGTTCAAGAGAACACTGCTTCAATACGTTCCCTCTCCTCATCTATGGAGTTTTTGGCAAGGAAATCGAAGACGTTAATAAAAGAGTTGCCTCTCTGGAGAATATGGTTTCTTCCCTGGCAAAAGAAAATGAATCTCTTTGGCAGTCATGCTTGGAACTGGATGAATACAAGCGGAGATGGAATCTGCGTTTTGCAGGTGTTCCTGAATCAATGAGAAAGTAAAAAATGTAATCCTGCAAATCTTTGGAAATGTTTCACCGGAATCTGTCGCATCTCTTGCTAATTCAGTGGACATTGTATACAGACTTGGTCACAAATCTGCTACAGATCGTTCTCGTCTCATCATTGTCCAGTTTACCTCACGCAGTGTAAGAGACAAAATCTGGAAAGATGCAAAATCTTCTGACTACCTGCGACGGATAAACTACAGGATTTTAGAAGACTTGTCATTGAACATGAAAGAGGAACACAACAAACTCTGGCCTCTAGTGAAACGAGCAAGAGATGAAGGGAAAAGGGCAGGTTTTAGAGGTGCTTTCACATACGTAGAAGGTAAAAAAAAATAAGCCTATCGAGGTAAATGCCCTAACTGCACTTCAGTTCGCTTTAACATACTTTTTATCAATAGATTAATAGAGAGTTATTAATAGAGAGAAATTTGTTCATTTTGCCTTTTCTTATAAAATAAGCCATGATTGCCCTTATTTTCTGAGCAAGCTCAAACTTGTTAGTCTTTTTTTTTTTCTTATCCTTTGTCTATTTCTAACTTTATAGGCCAGTTGTTTGTCTGTTTAGTTTACATCGTTCACTAATGTTAAGTATTTCTTGTTTTTCACTTAATGTTCGGGGGATACTAAATTTAATTAAGAGAAAATATGTATTTTCGTTTTGTAAATCATTTAACCAAGATGTTTTTTCATGCAAGAAACTCAAGTCAACTTCATGTGAGGAGGATGAGAAATTTTGGCAAAATTTGGCAAATATTAATTTATTTTGTCATGGAACTCGCCGTGCAGGAGGTGTCGCTGTTTTATTGGTAAAAAATTAAATGGAACAGTTATTGATTTTTTGTCTTTACCAGAAGGAAGATGGTTAATGGTTTTGTGATACATATGGATGAATCTTATTTTATTTTAGTTAATGTATATGGTTTAAATAGATCTGATATGAATGCTACTCTTATGTCAGAGATTTCTTTGCTTATTCTTGAAAAATAGTGTAAGTTTCCCTCTGCTTACTTGATTATTGGAGGAGATTTTAATGAAGCTCCTAATTATTCTGAAGACCGATATCCTCCGAGACAATGTCAAAATGCTATTAATCCAGTCATTTCTGTTTTCTGTCAATCTCTAGATTTGATTGATGAATTCAGATTTCTGTATCCTTGTTCCACCTCGTGTACTTGGTTTAAACCAGATCAAACTCAAAAATCTCATATTGATTTATGGCTAGTCTCTGTTTCTCTGATTTCATTTTAGACGTCTGTCTCTTGTAGTCCTTCACCACAAACTGATCATTGTGGTATTGATTTAATATAGATGCCAAAAAATTCTAGAACCTGTATCCCTGGCTACTGGAAATTAAACTGTTCCCTGCTTCTTAATGATTCGTACTGCTCAGGTATAAAATAAATAAATAAATAATAATCAATGATATCAAATCAAGGGCCGATATATATTTTACTGAAAGTATTTCATGCTTTGTTTATCCTTCTATACCACTTTATATTGATTCTAACACTTGTAAATCTACTGACTCTCTTAATTTTAAATTCATATGGAAAAATAAGGAGGAACATAAGGGTGCACGATAGATATCGGCTGATAATTAATGTGCATCCCGTCAGTAAAGCCAGTTCTCTAATCAGCGGTAAATTCCATCAGGTGCGTGATTTCACATAGAGCAGCTGTTACTACACGGATCCGTTGTTAACTGACAAGGTGCGCACATCCATGCTGATAATCCATGCTGATTGTTTGTGCAGCTTGTCAGTTAACAACGGCTCTGTGTAGTAACAGCTGCTCTATGTGAAATCACACACCTGATGGGAATTTACCATTAGAGAACCGGCTTTACTGACGAGATGCGCATTAATTATCGGCCGAAATTCATCGTGCACCCCTAGTGGAACACATCAGTAGAAAATCCTTAACACAGCCATGTTCAAAGGGAGGGTTGAATGTCTTAGATTTTTTACCCTAAACCAAATTTTTTAAATAAACTGGCTAAAAAAGTGTTTGAAGGGGAATTCAGTTTGGTTCTGGATTCCTAATGATTTTTAAGAGATGTTTAAATTTACATTTTTGGCTTTCTAGTTATGTTAAGTCCACAAGGCTCCCTATGAAGCTTTCAAACTTCCATAAGCAAGCTTTAGATTCATGGAAGCTAATCTTTAATCATAATTTTCCCCCTCATATTATTTGGAATAATCAGTATGTTTTATCAGCTTGAAATCTGATTTCTTCACTGATTGATTCTCCAAGGGCATTGTGTTTATCTCAGATTTAATAAGCAACGGTGGAGATTTTTATACTTATGTTGATTTTATTAATAAATATGGGATACATGCTTCAAAACGGGACTACAGTATACTATTCTCACAAATTCCATTCCTCCTAAGTTGTTATTTTTAATGAAGTCTTAAAAAATATATTGTAATTTTAGTTTAATTATCCCTCAATTATTTATTCAAGAGGTTAATATTATGGATAATAAGTTTACAAACAAATTTTTGAGAAACTTTGTTACTGCTAATAATGGTTCATCTTTTAAAACTTATGGAAAGTGGTTGGCACTTTATCCAAATGTTAATTTTCAAAAAGTATGGACAGTCCTAAACAAATTTTTGTTTAATAATAAAATAAAAAAAGTTCATTTTAAAATTATTCATCATTATTACCCCTGCAACAAATATTTAAGTACATTTATACAAAATCACTCTGCTCTTTTTGCCAAGAAGAGGAAGAGGAAATCTTTCACATTTATTCTATTTCTCTCCATATACTAAACAATTCTGGCTTCAAATTTCAGCATCTTTACTCCTTGTATTCTTTCGTTGATGTAACATTTCAGCAGTTAAGGTTCTCTTTCATTCTGTGGTTTCTGATAACAGGGAGCTAGAGGATGTCCTGGACTTTATTTGTATGATGGGAAAATTCCACATTCACAAACCGCGATGCCTTAACATTAAACCTAATTGTTAAATATTCACTTCTGATTTACTTTTGCTTTACTCATCACTTCAGAGAATCTCCTCTAATAAAAAAGCCTTAAAAACATCCAATATTATAAAAAAAAAATAATAAACTGTAACTTTTATGATTGTAAAATGTTTGTATATTTACCTTTTAATTGTTACTTTATCCCCCCATATGTTTTTATTCTAATGTTTACCTGTTTCATTCTGATATTAATAAAAATAAAATAATATAAAAAAGTCTTAAACCTTATAAGCCTTATAAACTAATAAAAGATTTTTAAAATCAACACAAAAACTAACAGGTAACCAGTGTAATGACTTTAATACTGGTGTAATATGATCTCTCTTTTTGTTTTTTGTCAATATTCCAGCAGCAGTATTTTGGATTAATTGCAATTGGTTAATCATATTCTTTGGTAGACCAGAAAGAAGGGCATTACAATAGTCAAGCCTACTAGTTATAAATGCATGCATTAACTTTTCTGTGTTGCTCAGAGAAAGAAATGGTCTTACTTTAGCAATGTTCTTCAGATGATAAAATGCTATTTTGGTAACATTGCGTACATGTGCTTTAAAGTTAAAATTAGAATCAAAGACAAATCCTAAGTTTTTTGCCACATGGCTTGGGTTTGATCCAAGTATATTTAGTTTGGGGGTCAATTTCTCTCTCTGCGCTTTTGATCCAATAATCAATACTTCAGATTTATCTTGGTTGAGTTGTAAGAAGTTTTGTGACATCCAAACATTTATGTCTTGGATGCAATTTGCGAGTGTATCGATTTGCACAGGGTCATCAGGAGACAAGGCTACATACAACTGTGTGTCATCAGCATAGCTATGAAAAGAGATACCACGCCTCCTGATGATGTAAACGAGAGGTAACATATATATATAGATTAAAAAGCAGTGGTCCTAAAACTGATCCCTGAGGAACCCCACATGGTACCTTGTTATATTCAGACAAGGTATTATTAATAGATACTACAAATGTTCTTTCACTAAGATATGATAAAAAAAAAATAATTTAAACTGTTCCAGATAGACCAACATAGTCACTTAATCTGTTTAAAATAGGGATGGTAAGATTGCATCGGTGCATCGACATAAAAGCTTACGATGCGATGCATCGATTTAAATAAGCGTGCATCGGATACAGTTGGCATTTGTATCGCAATGCATCATTTCTAACATATCTGCATCGGTAAAAACTTTATTCATATATAATTATTAGTAGATGAGCTATTCTTTTACTATTTATAAAGCGACCAATATTTTGTTATGTAACTTTTAGATTGATTTCTCCTTTCTGAACTGTTGCGAAAGCGCGTTCTCTCATCACCACTGCAGCTGCTACGTGATTATGACGTATCACAACAACACTACGGAGACCGAGAGGTGTCCTCCTGAGAGTTACTGTACCACCTAGAACTCTGGCAAGTTGCAGAACATTTCTTTATTGTTTATCCCTGAGCAGCATTCTTAAATTGTTTCACCTGTTAAATGTGTGAGCTGTTAAAAGTAACTATAGAGACAAGACAGGAAAAGAATTTCTGTTTTTATTTAATCTTTTGGTTTTGTAAAAAAAATAATCTTTTATTTGTGAAAGAGCCATGTGTAAAAAGTCAGATGGCACTTAAGATACTTTAAGATAAAATTTCTGTCGGAACAAAATAAATAAAAGTTAAATATCTACATATTGAATTGCACAGCATATTATTTTTCTCCATTGCATCGTATTACACTGAATCACATCGTGTTGAATCGAATTGAAATCGTATTGCACCGCATCGTAATAACAGTGAATCGTATCGTATCGTATCGCATCGGTAGCTGCCTATATGTATCTTTAATGTATGGCATCGTTGGCTATGCATGGAGATGTGTATCGCATCGGCCTCAGTTATGGAGATGCACATCCCTGGTTTAAAAGAATCTGGTGATCTATTATATCAAACGCAGCACTCAAGTCAAGAAGCACCAGAACTGAAGGCCAATTTTCTGTCAAGGTTTATATTTATGTCATTTACAACTTTAAGAAGAGAGGTCTCTGTACTATGGTATTTTCTAAAACCAGACTGAAACGTCTCTAGTTTTGAATTTGCATTTACGAATGTACTCAACTGGTTAAAAACTATTTTCTCTAATATTTTACTTAAAAATGTAAGATTTAAGATGGGTCTATAATTTCTAGGAGTAAAAATATCTGAGCTCCCTTTTTTATACACAGGTTTTACTAGGGCACATTTAAGATCAGAAGGGGAAATGCCAAGCTGCAGGGAGTGATTTACTATCTCAAGGATATCAGTAGATATGGAGACAAAAATACTTTTAAAAAGAGAGTTAGGAATTGGATCAAGGGAACAAGTAGATGGCATCAATTCTGTTACAACCTTTCTTAGTGTCTCAACATCAACCAAAGTAAAACTTTCCATTCTCTACACCTAATAATGGAGGAAGAATAATTGGCCGATTATCATTTATTAAGCAGATCCCTGATCTAATGTTTATAACTTTATCTCTGAAGTAGCATGCAAACTCTTCACAAGTGCATGACAGCCTACAAGAAGATTGCAGATCATGAGGAGAAGCTGTTTGTTTGTAATTAATGTATCTGTTACAAATCAGTAGTTTGCTACTTGCACTTTTGCCTGTAATTTTTTTCCTAGTTTGCAGAAGTACTTCTAATGGGGAAGACTTAAATTTTCTCAAGTTATATATGAGGCCACTATTGCACACATATTATGAAGACATTGGTAAACATTCTCAGAAGTAACTTTTGAATTTGTGTTTGTTTGTTTTTTTTAATCTGATGCAGGGAATGGTGGATGATGACCAACAGAATGTGTACTTTATCACTTTAATAGTTAAACAAATCAAATGCTATATATATATATATATATATATATATATATATATATATAATAAACAAACATGTATAATATATGATACAAATGTTGTATTATTTGACCAGTTTTAAAGTTTAACTACATTTTGTTTCTGAAATCCACACTTTTGGAATCAAGATAATCAAAGGTAATCAAACCAAGCACGACCTAATAGAAAAACATTAGCATTATACATTATAGCAACATGTATAAAAACGATTTATACACTTCATGGATAAAGGGTTTTGGCAAAAAGGAACATATTGGTGAATATTCTGCTAATATTAAAAACATGTGGATCATTCTTGAATGGCCTATTCTGCAATGGGTATAAACAATCTGGTCCCACTGATTTGGAAATATGTTTCTTCTCCCAACATGTATACTGATTTCATTGAGTTTGTTCATGGAGTACAAATCTCTCTTTGTCATTAGTTGTTCATAGGAATTTATAACAGGTTTTAGATCCATAAGAGATATTACTTACCACAGAAATCCTATAACATTTGCTTGCTTGTGTTGATCAGTAGGCCTATCCTTAAACAACTATACAAAGTAGACACTTGTGTAGCTTTCACATTTTTCTTTTTCTTTTAAACATGCATTTGATATTTATACAGGTGTGTTGTAAATGTCATTTATGTAATGCCTTCACCACATCTGTTAATAAAACTTTAACACAGGATCAGTTGCTGTCTTTATTCGGCAAAAGGAATCTACTTTTATCTTTGAAATGAAAATATACAAATTACTGTATGATTTGATTTAGCCATTTGTTATTAAAATATAAAACATTTTAATTGTTATAAGTTTGTAGAAAATAAGTAAAACATTGTTAAAGTACTGCAAGGTTGCCGATTTCACAATTTGACCAGTCAAAATGATTTTCATCTGAATCTCCAATTCATCTCAAAGTGCATCACAATGCAGTGTATGATTAAAGACAAAAATGTGATGAATAATGAGAGGATGCAAGATGCAAGTTAACAAGTTTAATAATAATGAGGGTCAGAGTAAAGACACAGGCCGGGGACAAACAATCAGGTGGTGGTGGTAAAGCAAGAACGAGATGGCGATCCGGTGGTAGTGCGGTGAAGAGCGTGAAGAGAAACCCAGGAACCGTGGAACATCCAGATGACACGAGGAACTGACGAATCCAAACAACAAGAACAACTGACGAAATCCAACGGAGAACTGGGCTTGACGAGACACAAGAACAGGACGCACACCAGGGAACAACCACAACGATCTGACAACCTCCTGGCGTTCCCAGACAACCTTACCTGTCGATTGTAATCATCGATAAGGGAGTGATCCAGAATATCCCTAGCAGGAACCCAACTTCTCTCCTCCGGACCGTAACCCTCCCAGTCCACCAAGTACTGAAATCCGCGTCCCCGCCGTCTCGAGTCCAGAATGCAGTTTACCAAATATGTGGGTTCCCCATCTACGAGTCGCGGCGGGGGGGGGGGGGGGGGGGGGGGGGGTTTGGGGGGCCGGGGCATGCGGACTAATGCAAGAATAAAACACGGGCTTGATTTTAGACAGATGGAAGGCGGGGTGAATTCTCCTGTACGCCAGAGGAAGTTTGAGTCAGACTGCCACCGGACTAATAATTTTGGTGACAGGAAAGGGGCCAATGAATTTGGGAGCTAACTTGTTAGACACGGAGCGGAGAGGAATATTCTTAGTAGAAAGCCACACTTTTTGACCCACGACGTAAACGGGAGGCTTTGACCGGTGGTGATCGGCCTTGGCCTTCATGCGCCCACCTGCTTGGAGTAGAGTCTCACGGGCTCTAGTCCAAGTACGGCGGCACCTCTGGACGAATGCGTGAGCGGAGGGGACCGCGACTTCGGATTCCAGACTAGGAAAAATTGGTGGCTGGTAACCTAAACTACACTTAAATGGCGAGAGGCCCGTGGATGACACTGGCAACGAATTGTGGGCGTACTCCACCATAGAGAGCTGTTGGCTCCAGGAGGATGGATTCTTGGCAACCAGACGTCGCAACATTCTCTCAAGGTCCTGATTGGCTCGCTCAGACTGACCATTGCTCTGGGGATGATAGCCCGAGGACAGACTGACCGTGGCCCCCAGTAATTTACAAAATTCTTGCCAAAATTTGGATACGAATTGGGAACCCCTGTCAGAGACCACGTCCATCGGGAGGCCATGTAACCGAAAGACGTGATCTATGACTGTGACCGCTATCTCCTTGGCTGAAGGTAATTTGGGCAAGGGGATGAAATGTGCCGCCTTCGAGAACCGGTCCACTACGGTTAAAACAACCGTCATGCCATTAGAGGGCGGGAGGGCGGTGACAAAATCTAGAGCGATATGGGACCAGGGTCTCGAAGGGACAGGCAGCGGTCGAAGTAACCTGTCTAGGGGTCGGTTAGATGTCTTACCAGTGGCACAGACTGAACAAGCCAAAACAAAATCGTGAATGTCGCGAGCCATAAGTGGCCACCAGAATCGTTGCTTAACTAGAAAACCAGTGCGAGTCACTCCTGGATGACAAGCCACGTTGGAACAATGACCCCATCGAATAACGGCGGACTGTAACCCCTCCGGCACAAACAAACGACTGGGTGGGCAACCAGGCGGAGGCGTTACCCCTTCTAAGGCTGTCTTGACCTTAGATTCGATCTCCCATACCAGAGTGGAGATGACAACTTTCTCAGGTAAAATACACTCGGGAGTGACCGGGCGTTCGGATGGATCAAAAATATGAGATAAAGAGTCGGGTTTTATGTTTTTAGACCCAGGGCGGTACGAGAGAGCAAAATCAAAACGTCCGAAAAAAAAAAAAAAGAGCCCACCGAGCCTGCCTGGAGTTGAGTCTTTTAGCTGATCTGATGTATTCAAGATTCTTATGGTCAGTCCAAACAATAAAAGGTACCCCAGACCCCTCTAACCAATGACCCCACTCCTCCAACGCTAACTTACCTGCCAACAACTCTGTTACCAATGTCCTAATTACGTTCGGCAGGCGATAATCGATGAGAAAAGAACACGCAGGGATGCATCTTATCGTCTGAGGAAGCGCGTTGTGAAAGCACTGCTCCTACTCCCACCTCCGACGCGTCGACCTCCACCACGAACTGACGTGTGGGGTCAGGGGTGACGAGAATGGGAGCCGAAACGAAGTGACTCTTGAGGTTGGTGAACACTGCCTACTTCGCGGGCACGTTAGACAAATCTGCTGCCATACTCTGAAACACAGAACCAGACACAGAGGGACAGGCAGACACTAAACAAAATTCATGACAGTGGTTACTCCATGTGGAAATTGTGTTAGTGCACCAGTCGACCCGGGGGTTGTGTTTAAAGAGCCACAGGTGTCCCAAAACCACTGGTGCAAGTGGTGAGTCCATGAGGAGAAATGAGAGGGTTTCAGTGTGATTGCCAGAAGTGATGAGGGTGATACGCTCGGTGGAATGAGTGATCCGGGGAAGTTCTTGTCCATTGACTGCGTTGACGGTGATCTGGTGCGAGAGATGGGGATCTGCAGTTGAACAGTCAATTTAAAATCCATGAAATTACCCTCCGCTCCCGAATCCAGTAGTGCATTGGTGCAGTGCGTCGACGTCTGCCATCTCAGTCTTAACGGGAGGAGGGTCGATGATGGTGATGAGGGCTTCTCGGCGGAGATCCCACCCGATAGTAGCCTCATACTTACTACCGGGCCTGCTCTTTTACCGGACAGGAGTGGATGAAGTGGCCCGGCCGGCCGCAGTATAGGCAAAGTCCCTGGGATCTCTGCCTCTCTCTCCTCCCGGGAAAGCCGAGCTCTCCCCACCTGCATGGGCTCATGATCGAATGTGGGGCTGACCGCGCTCCCACCATCGGCCTGGTGGTTCTCTGAGCTGGGCTGTGGACGGCTGGGATGCGTCAGCCGGGTTACGCGATTAACACTAGAAGTCCCAGAGATTTGTAACCCTCCTTTAGCCAAGTGGATGCTAACTGGCTAGTCTTTTGGCTATCATTAGCATCAATTCATGTGCAAATATGGTCATTACCTGAGCAATCTGCAGGGGGGTTGGGGGTGTGTGTGTGAATGGTTGCTGGTGGCTTGTTTGTATGTGTGGGGGAGGCTAAAAGCAGAGAACTTGATTGACCTCCTCTCCAAGAAAAGAAAATGCAGAGAAGACTCACCACTCGGCAGGCCTTGGAAATGATCCTGAGTGAAGTAAACCCTTGTGACTCAAATGGAGAAGACATAGAACTTCAGCCGGATTCGGACTCAGATCTGTCTGATCTGTCTTCAGGTTAAGTTTCATTTCATATTATTTCCTATTTCATTTCAAACCAGTAAGTGGAAAACACCAAAAAAAGCAGAGTGGATTGACATAAATATTTACTCTGCCTTTTTTGTATTGTCCACTTTTTTGTTTGTACTACTTAGCAGACATTCACTGCCACCTGAAGTGCAAAAACATTATTAGTTGTTTCTTTGCTTTAGTTGTATCTTTTTATTTAGGAAGATATTTCAGACATTATTCCGATACAGAGAAGGAGATACTGGAATTATTATTAGTATCTATGCATGCATTTGTGATATCATTTGACTTTTCCATTGCTCACAATTTGAATTTGTTCACACTGCAGATGAGGAGACTGCTCCTCAACCAAAAAAAGAGAGCCCGTTTGGGGACTGACCTGACAGAGACAGCGAAAGATGGCACAGTGTGTACGCTGCAGATGGAGAGCCAACGGCTAAGGCCAGGAAAAGTATCTCGAGTCGCCTTCAGAGCTTCCTGTGTTTCATCACTCTTGACATGCTTCATAGCATTCAAGAATGGACTTTTCAACATGCACAGGAAACGGAGCATGTTCATTGGTTCATGGCCCTCCCTGAACTAATGGCATTTATAGCAATTGTCATCTTGCGGGGGCTTATCAAGGTTCCATCACTACGTAACTGCTGGTCAGCAAACCTGGGAAACCCACATATCATTGAAACAATGCCGCGAAACCGCTTCCAAGACATCATGCGACACCTACGCTTTGATGACAGGTTCACCCGGAGTGATCGAGCAAAGACTGATAAGTTTGCTGCAATTTCCAGTGTGTGGGGATCATTTGTCACCAATTGCATCACATCCTACAACCCTGGTCTACATATCACCGTTGATGAACAGCTTTTCCCGTCAAAGACTCGCTGCTGTTTCCTGCAGTATATTGCAACTAAACCTGACAAGTTTGGGATAAAGTTTTGGGTGGCTTGCGACCTAAAATCCAAGTACATTTGTAATGTCCTCCCATATCTTGGCAAGGACCCTAGTCGTCCCAGTGGAGAGAGACTGTCTGAAAATGTAGTGATGAGGCTGATGGAACCATTCCTAGACAAGGGCAGAAATGTTACCACGGACAATTTGTTCACATCGCTGTCACTTGCGCATTAACTTCTTAGCCGGAAAACCACCATCCTCGGCACAGTCAACAAGATTCGCCGGGAAATCCCTCAATCCGCTAGACGCACAGATCACAATGAATTCACCACTCAGGTATGTTGCAGGTCTTTTGTGGTTCTATGTTTATGTGTTTCTAATTTTTTAGAATCAACACCGCCAAGTGGGTCATTGTGTGTAAAAGTGCTATGAAAATAACAATTTATCTTATTTATTAGGTGTTTTCAACCACTGCTGCTACGCTGATGGCGTATGCGCCCAAACGGAAGAAGACCGTCTACATTCTTAGCAGCATGCACAGCGTGATTCAGACTGATAATACCACCAAAAGGAAGCCAAACACTGTCACCCTTTACAACACCACAAAGTGCGGCGTGGATGTGATGGACTAGATGGTGCGGGAGTACACTGTCCGCACAGGGACACGGCGCTGGCCAGTTGCCGTGTTCTATAACATGATTGACATGGCAGCACTGAATGCACATGTGCTGTATCAAGCATGCACAGGAAGGCAGGAAAGACAGGTGGACTTTCCGGTGGAGCTTGCAAGAGAGTTTGCTAACTCTCATATGTGTGCGAAGAAGGCAAGAAAAGAACAATTGCTTCGGACACAACACTCCACACCTAGCCCTGGAAAAAGAGCCATGTGTCAGGTCAAACACCAATGCAAGAACAATCATGCCACTGTGCGATGTGTTCACTGCTACAGATACACATGTGGTAAATGCAGACGGGAGATACCATGGCAGTGCCAGGATTGTGAGTGATTGCTTCACTTTTTAATATTATTTGTAAATATGTGTACAAATGGTTGGTTTCTTTATTTTATACTATTTTTATCAATAAATCTCAGCAACAAAGGAAAAAAAAAAAACATGTGTGTTGATTTCTCCCTAAGATGGCAAAGTGAAACACAAGTTTCCTTGAAGTGGCTCAGCATGGCCCCACATTGTTTACATAACAAAAGCAACTGTTCACAGCTGATTAAGGATATTAGCCTAAAGCCTTCCAGCCCATCGGCTGTCCTGCGGGTTTTATAGGTAGAAAAGCCAAATGGCTGCTCTCTGGTACTTCTAGTGTTAAGACGCGTGCCCACTCTCAGGGCGAGTTCTATCAGTCCGTTCAGTGTCTCTGGTAAATCCATGCTGTATATCTCCTTATAAACGCGGTCAGCCAGCCCATGCAGGAACATATCCCACTGCGCTTCCTCGTTCCAACGGCACTCTGCAGGCCAGGGTGCAGAACTGAATGGAAAAAATCCACCACCGAGCCTTCTCCCTGTCGCAGTTCGGCGAGTAATCTGGCCGCCTCCTTACCCGCCACTGCCCGATCGAAAACTCTCCTCATTTCTTCGGAGAGTGCCTGGAATGAGGTGCAGCAGTTGTGTCCGTTCTCCCACACCGCCGTTCCCCAAAGCGCTGCTCTTCCTGACAGCAGGGTGAGTACAAACACTACCTTTGTCTGTTCGCTCTGAAAAGTACGTGGTTGTAAAGCAAAATGCATGGAACATCTCGTGAGGAATGCTCTACAAAATTCAGGCTCACCGGAATATCCTTCTGGTGTGGGTAGGCGTGGCTCTGGTCCTTCCGCTGCTGCCGGCGCTGGTGATGGGGGAACGGGCGGCGTGGGGAGCGCAGTGGGAGTCCGTAGAAGCTGTACCTGTTGGGTGAGCTCGGACACCTGCTTCATGAGTGCTTGTACCGCTCGACCTGTGCCTGAGATGTTTTCTTCCTGTTGGTCCATACGTGAGATACTGTGAGCGATGAAATCCTGGAGTTGGGAAGTGCCTGCTGCATCCATTGTTTGGTCAGATCGTTTTTTTATGAATATTGAGGTGATTAGGGATTTTAGTTGAAAAGTTTAATAATAATGAGGGTCAGAGTAAAGACACAGGCCGGGGACAAACAATCAGGTGGTGGTGGTGAAGCAGGGACGAGATGGCGATCCGGTGGTGGTGCAGTGAAGAGCGTGAAGAGAAACCGTGGAACATCCAGACGACACGAGGAACTGACGAATCCAAACGACATGAATAACTGACGAAATCCAACGGCGAACTGGGCTTGACGAGACACAAGAACAGGCCACACACCAGGGAACAACCACAATGATCTGACAACATGAGAGGGAATTTACTGACAAATAAAGGGAGGTGAAATCAACGACAGCTGGTGACACTAATCAACACAATGAGTAACTACACCCACACAATTACACTCACACAGACACCTCAGTGTGAGACAGCCGATTCATGAACCGTGACAAAAAATCACGTGGTTAAAGAAATTTTCACAATCTTGCCCTTTTTTTCCTTTCTTTTTTTTTCTTTAACTATACAGTACATTTTGTCCACTAAATGTATCATTTTGGGCTAACATAAAAGAAAAAAAAAAGATTAAGAATGTTTATAAGTTCATGTGTGTAAAAACATTCAGTTTTCGCTGTGTTATTAAAAACTTTTTTGAATGATTGAGCAAATGATTAGGAACGGCACAGAATAATCATCACAACAAATTTTATTATGGCACAACAGATACATTCTGGCAAAGTTATTAAACAATACATTTTAGGGAGTCTCCAGGTAAAATAAGAATATTATAAAAATGCTTAATAGTTGTAAGCTCATGTAGCAGGTTGATTGGTCGCCATGGTTTCAATCACACTGATTGTAGCAGGTTGATTGGTCGCAATGGTTTCAATCACACTCACTCTCTCTGGACCAATCAAGACATAACTGCATGCTATATAGGCAGGGGTTGCCCTCTTGACCCTCCTTACTCTTTGTTGCCAGAGGCACATTTCTGCTCTGGACTCTTTCGAGGCCGTGGTGCAGTCACGGTAATTCGACAGGTAATGCAGTGTGGCTAATTTGTTTGTTATCTATAGGCCTCGTTTGTATTAGGATGGTCATAACAGCATGCAGTGTCTTTTGCAGTGTCTCCCTGTCATAAAGCCGATCCTTCCTGCAACGAAACCGGATTGAGTTTTGCCGCTGGCTCAGTGTAGCTGTACTATCGGCACTATTGGTGTGGGGCTCCCTGATGGGTACGTATAGTATGTATACCAGTTGGCATCGCGTGTATATTGTTTAATCATAAATCGTTACTGAATTTGGTTTGTTTGTGTACGTCAGGGTGTACGTTTGTTTGTGTACGTCATAATCATCTGAGTGATTATGACACGGACGATAGCTTTGCCTTTCTTTGGCTTGCCCGTGCTAATGTGTGTGGAGATTTGGGTCTGTTTATGGGTTTATTTGTTAAATTATGATTAAGTATTTTTTTTTTTTTTGGTTAATTTATATTTCTCTAAGTTCTGATAAAAACTTTCATTTTTGTTGAAACTTTATGATTTGTTGTTAATTTTTGGTTATTTTTGTTTAGGCTCTAGGCAGCTATTAGATCACCTTTGCTGCCTAGATTTGGCTTAGATTGAAGTTGTTTTTCATTTATTTTTGGTTTGATTTATTCCCCCCAATAATTGAATGTTCTTTATCCCATAGTGCTGAGTGCCGAAAGTGGTGGTGTCGGTGTCCTCGGTGGTGGTGTCTCCTCTTGTGTGCTGTGTTTTCCCTCGTTTGCTTATTTTGAGTTTCTTTACCACCGTGTGTTCACATGTGATCGGGGAATCCTTGCCTGAGATCCCACACCCCTTGACCCTGTCCCTCCACTGGCTAAGGCCTCAGCACTCATTTCCCCTAGCATAAGTCAAACCTGTGTGCTTTCTGTATTTTGGTGGTTTAACTATTGAGCTAGTCAAATCCTATTCTCGGGGTGAAATTCCCTGGGTGGTGTTGCAAGTAAAAAGAAAAGTCCCACTCGCCACACTCATTTACAGGTCCTTCTCAAAAAATTAGCACATTGTGAAAAAGTTCATTATTTTCCATAATGTAATGATAAAAATTAAACTTTCATATATTTTAGATTCATTGCACACCAACTAAAATATTTCAGGTCTTTTTTTGTTTTAATACTGATGATTTTGGCATACAGCTCATGCAAACCCAAAATTCCTATCTCAAAAAATTAGCATATTTCATCCGACCAATAAAAGAAAAGTGTTTTTAATACAAAAAAAGTCAACCTTCAAATAATTATGTTCAGTTATGCACTCAATACTTGGTCGGGAATCCTTTTGCAGAAATGACTGCTTCAATGCGGCGTGGCATGGAGGCAATCAGCCTGTGGCACTGCTGAGGTGTTATGGAGGCCCAGGATTCTTCGATAGCGGCCTTAAGCTCATCCAGAGTGTTGGGTCTTGCGTCTTCTCTATGGGGTTCAGGTCAGGAGAGTTGGCAGGCCAATTGAGCACAGTAATACCATGGTCAGTAAACCATTTACCAGTGGTTTTGGCACTGTGAGCAGGTGCCAGGTCGTGCTGAAAAACGAAATCTTCATCTCCATAAAGCTTTTCAGCAGATGAAAGCATGAAGTGCTCCAAAATATCCTGATATCTAGCTGCATTGACCCTGCCCTTGATAAAACACAGTGGACCAACACCAGCAGCTGACATGGCACCCCAGACCATCACTGACTGTGGGTACTTGACACTGGACACTGGCATTTCCTTCTCCCCAGTCTTCCTCCAGACTCTGGCACCTTGATTTCCGAATGACATGCAAAATTTGCTTTCATCCGAAAAAAGTACTTTGGACCACTGAGCAACAGTCCAGTGCTGCTTCTCTGTAGCCCAGGTCAGGCGCTTCTGCCGCTGTTTCTGGTTCAAAAGCACACGCCTGTGCACGGTGGCTCTGGATGTTTCTACTCCAGACTCAGTCCACTGCTTCCGCAGGTCCCCCAAGGTCTGGAATCGGTCCTTCTCCACAATCTTCCTCAGGGTCCGGTCACCTCTTCTCGTTGTGCAGCGGTTTTTGCCACACACTTTTTCCTTCCCACAGACTTCCCACTGAGGTGCCTTGATACAGCACTCTGGGAACAGCCTATTCGTTCAGAAATTTCTTTCTGTGTCTTACCCTCTCGCTTGAGGGTGTCAATGATGGCCTTCTGGACAGCAGTCAGGTCGGCAGTCTTACCCATGATTGCGGTTTTGAGTAATGAACCAGGCTGGGAGTTTTTAAAAGCCTCAGGAATCTTTTGCAGGTGTTTAGAGTTAATTAGTTGATTCAGATGATTAGGTTAATAGCTCGTTTAGAGAACCTTTTCATGATATGCTAATTTTTTGAGATAGGAATTTTGGGTTTTCATGAGCTGTATGCCAAAATCATCAGTATTAAAACAATAAAAGACCTGAAATATTTCAGTTGGTGTGCAATGAATCTAAAATATATGAAAGTTTAATTTTTATCATTACATTATGGAAAATAATGAACTTTTTCACAATATGCTAATTTTTTGAGAAGGACCTGTACATGGAGCATAACCTACCTCAGTTAAATCATTATGACAATCCCTAACCATGACACAATCTGTTAATTATTTAGCATATTAACAATTATACACTAAGTATAATGTCATTCTACGCTGAAACATACCTTCTTGAAAATCTTGTTTCAGTGACAACGCACTAATATTTTAAGAGTCGCTTTAACGTGAAAAAGGAAACTCATGAATATTCATGTATGCTCCGCCCAATGACACCAAATATCTCAGACACTGAATATTTCAGAACAACGGCGCGCATGTTTTCAGGGAATCACGTGATCAACGGAAAACGAAGCCTCACTTTCTGTCCAATCACTTACGCATGTCGGAATGTTCGAAACTCCAGATCTTACTTTAGGAGTAAGTTTTCATTCAGACTTATTCAATTACATTTTTAAATACACAGTCATACAAGTAATATGAAGAATAAAAATGTATTTGGCATATGCAATACATATATGGTTAAATCATTCTTCTATTACATCATATTTATATTCATATTGGCTTTTAATGCCACAGTTTAATGGGTAAATTATTTTATCAGAAAGAGAAATTCTACAAACAAACAAACACACACACACTGTGAAGCTTTTATTTAAGCTTTTTTATTTGAGTCGATCTGTGGAATTTATGGCCATTGCTTTGTCCGACGGAGCGTCTTTCACAGGCTTTTGGATGCTATATTTTTTATTAACCACCACATGGCACTGTTTTTTGACACTCACAAAGCTTTGAATCTTTTCCTGAAACAGTCAGAGGAAAGCCTCAGTGCTTCATGAGGGTTCATTTACCCATCACTACCTCAAACTACCTGGACGCGTATAAAACATGTTTATTCACACAGCAGCCATCTTGGCCTCCTCTTTCCACTTGTTTTGATATTTTCTTATCTAGTGCAATGACATGTGACTTACACTTTAATTCTCTTTTGCTTTTGTTTCCTTTTTTTTTTTTTTTTTTTTTTTTTTTTTTTTTTTTTTTTTAGGTCAGGAAGTTATGAGTTTTTTTTTCTAAAAATTTTCTAAAATAATTTGTTCTCAAACAACTGCAATGAAACCGAGATATGATAAAGAAGGAATAGTGTTTCATTTTACAATGTTTTTGCTATTCTTAATTAATGGTAATTTTTTTGTTTGTTTTTTTTAGGTGGATGCTGTAAGTTTTGAGGAAGTTAATGTTGTGTCTACTGGTAGGATGTGGTCTACTGGCACGTATCTTGATGTTAGTGAATATTCTGTCTTAAATGCTAAATCTACAGTATACTAATATATTACTAGTAATACTAATATCTTGTGTGTGTAACTCAATCCAGATTGTAATGCTATTATGTATTTGCTCTTTATTCAGTAACTTAATAGTTTTGTTAAACTATAGATTTATCATGTATATTTTTAAGCCACATATCACATGACTGCAGAGCATATAATCTCTAAAAGATATTATATCTGAAGATTACAGAAGTATAGGTTTTAAGTTAGAATTACTGTCTTATGATCATTAAACATTCAAATTGTCTTTAAATTTGGACAAAAGCGTTAGCTTATTTTTGTGGGAAGTCATGGCCTAATGGTTAGAGAGTCGGACTCCCAATCGAAGGGTTGTGAGTTCGAGTCTCGGGCCGGCAGGAATTGTGGGTGGGGGGAGTGCATGTACAGTTCTCTCTCCACCTTCAATACCATGACTTAGGTGCCCTTGAGCAAGGCATCGACCCCCCAACTGCTCCCCGGGCGCCGCAGCTTAAAATGGCTGCCCACTGCTCCGGGTGTGTGTTCACAGTGTGTGTGTGTGTTCACTGCTCTGTGTGTGTGCACTTCGGATGGGTTAAATGCAGAGCACGAATTCTGAGTATGGGTCACCATACTTGGCTGAATGTCACGTCACTTTTTTTTTTTCACTTTCACTTATTCTGTATACACAGCAAATTTGAAAGTGTTAAAGTAACACTCACAGTGAGAAAATTAACACTTTTTCGGGGTTTATATAGTTCCACACTAAATAGAGTTAAACTAACACTTTAAATAGTGTTACTTTTTTTTACACTTGCATAGAGTAAAAACAACACTGTAAGTGTTCAACATTAACACCATTAGTGTTTTCCCTCCCCCTCATTTACACCAAGTTATTGTTGAAACTACACTAGTTGTGTCAATAATTTTAACACCAAGAGACTTGTTATTTCCAAACTAATATAGTGTTCATACAAACCCTGATTAGCATAACAGCATAAAAATGGCTGCCCACTGCTCCGGGTGTGTGTTCACAGTGTGTGTGTGTTCACTGCTCTGTGTGTGTGCACTTCGGATGGGTTAAATGCAGAGCACGAATTCTGAGTATGGGTCACCATACTTGGCTGAATGTCACGTCACTTTCACTTTCACTTTCAAGACTTATAGTAAACTTGAAAAAGTTCAAAGGCACTCATGGAGCTGGTTCCAACGCAAAGGGATGAGGCGCTTGTCCACAACGACTCAAGTGGTCGATCCTGCCCTCAATCATTTCTGATCCCAGCAGGAATGACTGGTGGCCCTCCCTCCCACTGAGATGGCCTTCAATACTGGTGCAAGACTGAAAAAAAAAGCACAAAGAAATTAAATTTAATAAAACCAGAAAAAAAAAACCCACTTATTACAATGTGAAATGATAAATGCATAATAAAACACCTATATAACACACCTTAACCCAATACGTGCCAAAAAAACCCAGTTGATATCACGCTTTGTATAACAGTGAAAGTAATACGTCATTAATTTCCTCACCACCCCCCACAATTTTTTATTTTATTACAGTTTTTCTGAATTGCTAAAACACATTTCTTGAAACTATCCCTCATTTTCTCAAAACCTTAAACACAAATCCAAATATTCAAAATAAATTCACGAAACCTCTGACTCTTCCGTCAAAATCAAACAATCACTGCAAAACCATTTCACTTGCACTCAAAATCAAACAGTGATCTCAGACTCGTACACACGAGTCAATAAAATAAACACTACAGAGCATTCATCAGACACTACAGAGAAAAAATGGAGAACACAGCATCCAGAACATTACAGAAAAAAAAGTATATAGTATTGAGTAATCAATTTTGTAATTCTGTAAAAAAGTAATTTATAAGGTGAATATATTGTATATAGGCCTACTGTATGTACTGCAAGAATAGTATTGTGCTGAATATTGAATAGTACTGAATGTTTGTATTTATATTCAGCACTTGGATACTGCAAAAATACTGCAGTCCAACTGCAAAGGCCAAAAAGGGTCAAATAAAACTCTAAGTGCATAGCATGTTACAGTAAACTCAAATACTGTAAGTTGTGCAGTTGTAAAATCAGGGTCAATTAGAGATTCATTCTGTCTCAGCATCATGTCTTTGTGCTTGAGTCCGGCCTGAGGACTTTGTCCACATCACAAGTAATGTTGTCTTTTTTTCTGGCAAAGAGAAAAAAAACCCTGTGGTCTGACAGATCCAGCCTTGATAACACTCTCTAAACCTTACTCTTTCTCTCCTTATCCACCACTTCTTACATGTACTCTTCCTCCTCTCCTTCTCAGATTGTTTCCATCTATTGTTCGTATCATGATTCAGTCACCTGTGCCATTTGTGCACTCTGAACTGGCTCATATTTTGAACAGTTGGTTTGATCACATCATTGGAAACAAGTGTGAACAGTTTTGAATATTTTGTGTGTAAACGATGACAACTGTACTTTAGTTGTGTTTAACTTTTGCCGCTTGTGTTTAGCTTTTTGCAGCACAAATGCATCACAGTGTGATAAGTGTTTAAGTGAATGAGAATGTGTTTAGAGTTTTGCAAAAAGAATGCATGAGATTTGCAAATAAAGCCTAACTGGCTGAACGTGTTTAACGTTTAGCAGAAAGAGTGCTTTATTTGACAAATTGGTTTAAGCTAGTGAGAATTTGGTTCAGAGATTGGGGTTTAGTGTTTTAGCAATTGAGAAAAACTGTATCATCGAGGCGACGGTGAAGCAGCTTAAGTTTGGCTGAACTCATTGCCCAGCCTCACTCATAGTCATACCATGGACAAGTACATGGTCAACTAGTGGCAAAAATTTCATCTGAGACTCCTTGTCTCCTTGCCCCTCATCCTTGTCCTCCTCCTCTTTCTCTTCCTTCACCTCTTCCTCCACTCCTTACTGCTCTTGCTCATCCTCTTCCTCCTCTCTGGTGTCCTTTACCTTTTCAATCACATCTCTCTGGATCCATTGTTCCAAAACTGAAGGAACTGAATGGGGCTCTTTTATCTATCTATTGAAGGTTCTGAATGGTGTGTGATAAATTTTGACACTAAGTGTTTCCACTTGGGTTTCTATGTGCTAATTGAGCTCAAGATATGCTTACTTGAGTGAAGAATATTGAGTGCTAGTGCTTTCTAAATGACCACATGGTGTAAGCACTGAGAAATGTAAGGATTTGTGTGTAGAGTTTTGCAGTAAGAGTTCACCAAATATAACTCATGTGTTAAAACAGGGGAATAGTGTTTATAGTTTATAGTACTTTCTGAAAAATGGTGTTATGGTCTTGAAATTGTAGCTCAAAAGCCTGCTTATAGTGTTTAAGCAATCGAGAAAAAATGTAATGCCCATTTCAAAGATTTTTATAGATTTTTACTCTATATTTCCAAAAGTACAGCCACTCATTCTGATTTAACAATTTTTTTTTTTTGACTCTCTTGAAATACCTAAACTTAGCGACATTGCTAGGTCCGACCTGGACTCTGATTTTACTTTGGAGGAGATAGTCGCTTCGTTTAAGTAATTTCCAACTGGGAAGACGGCAGGGCTAGATGGATTTAGCTCAGAATTTTTTTAAAGATTTTGCGAAATACTCTTGCCCCGCTCCTTCTTAAGATAATAAAAAATTCTAAAAAAGTTAACGTTCTGCCTAATACATTGTATGAAGCCAATATATCTCTTATTTTAAAGAAAAGCAAAGATGAAACCGACCCAGCCAGCTATAGACCAATTGCGCTTCAGAACTTTGATAAGAAAGTAATTACTAAAGCTTTGACTATTCGGCTTAACAAACACTTACCCTCCATCATTCATCCTGAACAGACCGGCTTCATTCCTGGCAGATTATCTTTTTTTTAATGTGCGTTGCCTCCTCAACACAATATATGCTAAGCAGGTAAAAGCTAATGGAGCAGCAATTCTGTCCATGGACGCGCAGAAAGCTTTTGATCATGTTGAGTAAGCCTTACATGTTTAGATCACTGCAAAGGTTTGGGTTTGGCAAGACATTTGTATCATGGGTCAAAATATTAAATGCCAGACCAAAGTGTTTCAGTTTTAACTAATGCAGACAGGTCGCTTGAGTTCCCTTTACACCGCTCAGTGCAACAGGGGTGTCCCCTTTCACCCACCCCTTTCACCATTGCAATAGAGCCCCTTGCCTTAAGTATAAGGCATCATACAGGTATCACAGGTCTTGAAGTTGGAGTCAAGAAAGTTCTTATTAGTCTGAATGCAGATGATGTAATATTATATTTGCAGAACTCTGCAAGATCAGTTCCCATTCTCTTAGATTTAATTACTTCTTTTGAGAAATTATCAGGGTATACAATCAATTTGTCAAAGAGTAACTTTATGCCTCTCTCTGATACTTATAGACCTGTTTTTTTTTTTGTTTTTTTATTTGAGAATATTCCATTTAAAATAGTCAGGGATCATTTTGTGTTTCTCGGTTTGACGATTCCCAAGATTTAAAATTATTGTTTAAGTTGAATTTTGTAGAGTTTCTTTCAAAGCTCAAATACAATATAGGGAGTTGGAAAATTTGACCTTTGTCAATGATTGGGCGTATAAATTCAGTAAAAGTGGTTTGTCTTCCCAGATTCCTATTTCTTTGTCAGAATCTCCCTGTTTCTCTTACCTCTGCTTTCTTTAGGGAACTGGATTCTATAATCCTCTCTTATGTTTGGAACTTTAAGACACACAGGATCTCTAAAATGCATCTACAAAAATCAAAATCTGTAAGTGGTCTGGGTATGCCAGTATTTAAGCATTATTATTGGGCCGCCAATGTTAGGGCTTTAATGTATTGGGTGAAGGGGGCACCGACCAATTTGACCCCTGACGTCCCACTGTGGGTACAAATGGAGATTAGCCTGGCTGTTGGCACTTCCTTAGCGGCCATGTTGTTCTCCAAGTTGGATAGGCCCACAGCGATGAATAAATTAAGCTTTGTGTTAAAGAATTCAGTTAAAATTTTAAATCAGGTGAGAAAAGTCTTGTCTCTACCAGAGACCTCTGTTCATACGCCAGTTTGTTATAATCATTCTTTTTTACCCCCCTGGACTGATAGAACTTATTTTGCCTGGAAGGAGAAGGGCTTAAAGTCCATCAAGGGCCTTTATGTTGAGGGAAGGTTTGCATCTTTTAGCCAGTTAAGAGAGAAATTTGATTTGCCTCATGCACACTTCTTTCATTATCTACAAATTAGGCACTATGTAAACTCCAAAATTAGTAATTTCGAACAACTCCCTGAAAAGTATGTGTTTTTTGATGTTTTTCTAAATCCTCCTGATTCTAGGCATCTTTTTTCCAAATTTGTTTGTTTATTTGAAAGCTGTGTTGCAGCCTCTACTGAGAGATTTAAAGCAGCCTGGGAGGAAGACCTGGGAGTCGAGCTCTCTGACGATATGTGGGAAAAGTGTCTGGACACATAAGAGACTTGTGCTTAAGAACTGGAAGTCACCCTCACCCCCTTCCTTTTGATTGTGGATTATGGACATGATCTCTGTTATTCAAATGGAAACACTCAGATTCTTGATGACTAATTCCATTGAAAAATTTTCAGATGTTTGGGGTCCATTTCTGGGCCATTTGGACAAGTCAATTGTTCAACCAGCCCCTAGTGGCTCCTCAGGTTAAAGCTGTACATCTTTCTGGGCACCTTGACTGATTGTTTTGAAGGTTTTTACTACAGTACTTCTGGCTACTAAACTAAATATTTATTGTCATAATCATTATAATTTTTTAGTTACTTTATTAATATATATATATATATATATAAATATATATATATATATATATATATATATATATATATATATATATATAAATAAATGTTTATTTTTTTTTATTTATTTTTTTTCTGCTTGTGTAGTCCGAGACAGTGTTGTTTGTCTGTTTTGTGTTTATTTTTGAAAAACCCTTAAAATTAAAGTATATAAAAAAACAAAACAAAGAGAGACATGCAAAATATGCAGAGCTGGGGGGCGCGAGGACTTGAATTGAAAACCGCTGGTGTAGAGTTAGCGCTTGTTTGTCGTTTCTCCGATCACAAATGCAGACATTTTATGTTTACATGGCGCAATGCAACGCATAAAAACGCAGTATAGGTCATTATAATCCATAATTATGTCCCCACTGGATGCAACAAATGGCCCGTTTGTAATGGGTTTTATTGTTTTTGTCTTGACTCGCTGGTGTTCTGACTGGGACACACATCAAAGTATAGTAAGGGGCGTAACATTTCCATCACACGCTTGAGGTATTCAGTTCAATCACAACGCTCTGGATAGCTGGCCAATCAGAGCACACCTTGTTTTTCAGACCGATGAGCTTTGTAAAAAAAAAACTACGTGTTTCAGAAGGCGGGGCATAGAGGAGAAACAATAATGTACAGTATGTGGAAAATAATTTTTTTTTTTTTTTTTTTTTAACTTAAACTGCATAAACATTTCATTACACCAAATACACAAAATAATGTTCTTTTTAGCAACATCATATGACCCCTTTAACTTACATCTTGCTACTTGTGTGCCACCAACACCTCTTCCGGTTACTTTTAGGCAAAACATACGCTCCCTGGATATGAATGCAGCAACTGACACTTTATGGTCCACTTTAACTTCTTGTCTAGACGATATATGTCCTCTCTCCTCCAGGCCAGCACGGGCTGCCCCTTCTAACCCCTGGTTATCTGATGTTCTTTGTGAGCATCGGTCTAAACTCAGGGCAGCAGAGAGAAAACGGTGCAAATCAAAAGATCCGTCAGACCTGAGTATGTATCAGTCTTTGCTTTCATCTTTCTCTGCTGAAGACCATACTGCCAAATCTTCATACTTCCACAACAAGATCAACAGCGGTTCAGTCACACGTTATCTCTTCAAAACATTCAATTCTCTCCTCTGTCCCCCTCCACCACCTCTTTAACAGCTTATAACTTCGCCACATTTTTCAGACAAAACGTCTCAGGTTACGAATGTGATGATGGTTTCTTGAGTATGTAGAATGTACGAGCGTCCTCTAGGGGTCGCTATGGGGAACACCTCGTCGTGACCCGTGTCTGAAGCATACAAATGAAAAAACACCAACGAGTTGGCCGGCAACAGCCTCTGACGTCACTACCGGTGCGACTATAAAACAGGCATCGGGAAAACACGTCATTCACTTCTTCGTCTGAAGCTTGCGTCCGAAGCATGGCAGGGAGCTAGAGGACGCAGTGTCTCGTTCCCTACTCAGGGAACCATGGTTACATTCGTAACCTGAGACGTTCCCTTTCAAGGGAACTTCGAACTGCGTCCTCTAGGGGTCGCTATGGGGAACAGTATACCCACGCCGCCATGCTGAGGGGAGTGCAGGCCAGAATCATGGCGAACACTAAGTACCAACTCTACCATTTCAATGGGAGTTACCCCCGGGACGTTTAGACGGCTGTCTGTGACAATACCCCTTACGGCCAAAGGCCTAAGCTACATACCCAACTTAATTGTTAGGGCCTCGGCCCGGTGGTAGAGCTAAAGGCTTGGAATCAGGAAAGATTCCTTTAAAGGGATACAGCTAGGAACCTAGCATTTTATACTAAGTCTAGCCTGTCACACAGGGGCTACAGCTTGCTTCCGCAAAAGCTTGCTGAAGGAGCTGTCTCAACAGATCTCCAGTAGCAACACCCTGGTTTAGATAGGTATCCGAGGATACATGGGTGGAGTGGCGCCCAAGATGAACGGGGCTTTTACCAGCTCAAGAAAGGGCACGAAGCAACCGCGCGAAGCCCTCACCATATAGGATTTTTTTAAAGAACGCAGAGTACTAGCGTGCGAACTTACCACAGTGTGGATTTCAGAAAGTGTTCAAAGACTTCACGTGCACACTTACCATATCATGGATTTTCAAATACTGTTCTAAGGAAGGGCTCTCGTGGCACTCTGATAGAGCAGCTCATAGATGGAATGGTGCATCTCAAAAAAGTATGTTTGAGAGTCATCAACTCGATCTGTGGAAATAATGCTGGAGCGCTCTGGGAAAAACAGTGAACTCAGTCTCATATGAGAGGAGAACTCCTGAATACAGAGAAGCACGCTCATAGGCGACCCTTCTTGGAAAAGGGGAGCGCTGCTTAAACTACCACGAGAATCGCCCGAATAGCCCTTCATGTTGAGGGAAGCGATGCTTGAGGTGTATAAACAAATACACACTGGCTGAATGGAGCCCAAGGAACCAAGGTCTAATCATCTCAAGAAAGGGAACGAGGCGGAGCGCGTAACCCTTACCATACAGGATTTCAGAAAGTGCGCAGAGTCTTGCGTGCACACTTACCAATACGTGGATTTTTAGAAAGTGCGCAAAGTGTTCACGTGCACACTGACCACCATGTGGCTTTCAGAAAGTACACAGAGCTTAGCGTGTGTACCTAAAGGTTCCTAAGCATCGCAGAGGCGCTGAACCGCACGGGAGAGGCAAGCTCGAATTTTATAAACCTCTAGCGAGGGGAGCATCACCTGAGGCAGCATATACAAGAAGACTTCTGTAACTGCCACCTTCACTTCCCGCTGGATGCGACAGCACCTAAGCGGCCAGGAGACCCCTCAGGGTGACCTGGCCGGACATCCATGAAATTCCCTGCAGTGCTGTGCCAGGCCTGATGATCAAGGAGGCTCCCGCAGAAACCTGTGATCTCAGCTGCCTAATACCGGAACATGAAGCCAGATGGCTGGTGCTGACGAGTGTTTAGTAAACACTGTAACTGAGCACTGCAAAGGAAACTCACAGAGTTTATTAGTAGTAACATTACCACCAGCAATTTACACATAAGTATATACAGAAAGGGTTATTTTTATACTCCCACCCTCCTGCGCTGGAGCCCTGCTCAAGGGGCGCCTCCTTTTAGTCCGGACCATCAGTAAGGTGGTTGCTATGAACATAGAACCAGCCAAAAACATTATAGGTCCAGCATAGGAGACTGTTATGCGTTAGAGGTTTTCCACCTAACCTCGATCAGGTGGAGAGCTGGTGGATACAGGGGAATTAGGAAGGGGAGGATAAAAGCAGAAGTTAAAAATCCCTAAAGGGAACTAGTAGATACCTCAGTATCACTCTGACTCAGACGAGAACGCTGCCTCGTCTGGATCACATCCCTTAGGTTCTGCTTACCTCCTTGTGACCCACAATTCCTCTTCCCCCTGCCCGCAGGTGGGGGAGGAGCGTGAGTCGCGACACTAGCCTTCTGTGCCCGTCTTTGATCCTCAGATCGAGACAGGCCAGGACCCCTATGTTGTTCGGGCTCAGACCTGGACCTTCGTGGAAACGAAGGATCTGAAAGCAGCGGAGTGCGCCTTCGTCTCCCCGAACTTCTCGATCACCGTCTCAACGGAAATACCGAAAAGTTCAGAAGGCGAAACCTGAGCATCGAGAAGAAAGCCATTTCTTTCTTCCCGATGTCTGCCAGGTTCATCCACAGATGTCTCTCCGCCACCACCATGGCCGCCATAGTCCTGCGCTTGGCAGAGGCGGCCTGATTGGTAGCCCGGAGAGAGGCCTGTGGTGCGGCGCAGCTCGGCTACCTGATCAGGAAAAAGGCCTTCGCCTCTATCCAGGTCTCTCAGCAGATCAATCTGATATGCTTGAAGCATTTATTTTGTAATAAAGCCACAGCCTGACCTGCTGCTGCGTATGCCTTGCCATTTAAGCAAGATGCATTGCTTGAAGGGGCTTAGATGGCAAGGAGGGAGATTAAGAGAGGATGTCTCCCCCGCAGAATGAAAGCTCTTTCTGCAGGGGGGCATCCTCTCATAGCCGTTTTCGCGCATCGCCTCGATGTCGGCAAAACTCTTATGCTGAAACCGATGGATGCGAGAAGAAAACAGCCTCTTTCATTTCCTTTCGATCTCTGTATGGAGATCAGGCAGAAATGGAAGGCTCACCTGAGCTGGAGGGCTATGGTCGGAAAGATAACGCTCATCGAGGTGCGATCCATAAACTCCAACAGCTCTACATACGCAGGGCAGGAGAATTGAGAAGGCTCAGCCTCAGCTTCTTCACCATCCTCAAAAATCTCCTGCTTTTCCTGGGTAAAAACCCAGCAGAGCACTAACCTCAGTATCAGAAAGTGTTAAAGATATAACCTCATCCTCCCGAGGCTCTCTCTCTCGTCCGCCGCCATTTTGAGCGCGAAAGGGAAAGTCCCTCTTTAAACCATTCAGACAGATCCACCTGAAATTCTCACGAGCTCATTCTCCTCCGTGCCTCAGCAACGGCGGGTCCTGAACCGCGGGAAGCAGATGGCTGCCTTTTTTCTTTTTTTTTTCGGAAAGAGAGACGAACGAGAGCGGAGCTTTTTTCTTGAAAAAATGCTCGCAATGCACGCAGATTGCCTCCTCAAAGACATCGCGTGCGTGCTCTTTACCCAAACAAATCACGTAAAGATCGTGTGTGTCATCAGGTGTCAAATAACGCCGTCACGGATGCATACATTGTCTAAACGCTTGCTAGTAGTCGCCATGATAGACAGAGAAAGAGCGCTCTTACCGGTTCTTTCAGATGCACGCTTCAAACAAAACAGTCAGTGAAGACGAAGAAGAGAATGACGTGTTTTCCCGATGCCTGTTTTATAGTCGCACCGGTAGTGACGTCAGAGGCTGTCGCCGGCCAACTCGTTGGTGTGTTTTCATTTGTATGCTTCAGACACGGGTCACGACGAGGTGTTCCCCATAGCGACCCCTAGAGGACGCAGTTCGAAGTTCCCTTGAAAGGGAACTAGAACAATCAGCAGGCAGTTCTCAGCTCAACGCACATATGAACTTTTAGCATTTAGCAGTTTAGAGCTGGGCAACAATATATACTGTATATCGCTTGAGTATGCTCAAGGCTCCAAAAGGGTGTTTTTGCAGTGAGGCCATAGAAGAACCATTTTTTGTTCCCAAAAGAACCTTTCAGTGAACAGTTCCTAAAATAACCATTTTGAAGAACATTTTTAAAATCCTCAAGAACCTTTTTTGACTATAAAGAACCTTTTCTGCATTTGAAACGTTCCATTGATGTTTAAGGTTCTTCATAAAACCATTGATGCTAATAAAAAAGCTTTATTTTTAAGAGTGTACAGAATGTCGTGAGGAAAAAGAGGAAGTTTTGTGCATGTGTGTAAAGATCTAACTGATTATTTTTCTGCTTTTAAAGCATATATGAATGTGACGTTTTTTAAAAAGATTTTTAGAATTGAAAACATTATGCTTTGGCTACTTGACCCAGAAAAAACTGTTGTTAGCAACTATTTGCACTAATAATCTTCACTCAAAATTAATTGAAAGTTAAATGAACATTCCAATGAACATACATTTAAACATTATTATGTTTGCACTTCATATGCAAAACACTGTTTATACATAACACACTTTGCTTGTAATGATAAGTCCATATAACACAAAAGTGAGCAAAAACAAAAAAAATATATATATATATATAACAGCAAAATTATAAAATGACCGAAGCACTGGAATATGAAAAAATAAAGTAAAATATGTTATAGGCTGATGATACACAGGGCAAATTTTTGAGAAATTTTGCTGGGTAACTTTTTTTGAACAATATTGCTTGGGCACGTCCCATTGAGAATGGGTAACATTTCTATCTGGATATTTTAGATCAGTTGTGAGCCCCGTGTCACACCTGGTTGCCTATTTATGGCAACATTGCACAAAGTTGCCCTGTTTATCATCAGCCTTAGTTTCTTTCAAAAATGCAAGCTTTAAATTATGTATATTCATTTTTTATTTTTCTTTAAGAGCAGCTCATATGGTATTTTAAAGTGTCCTAATATTGTGTTGGAATCCCCTACAACAGGTTTGAATGCATCTAAGGTCAGAAAACATTGTAATTTCCTCAGAATATACATTTAATATTAGAGTCATTTGCCAATGATTTCAAAACGCAAGAATAGTATTGTGCTGAATATTGAATAGTACTGAATGTGTGTATATATATTCAGCACTTGGATACTGCAAAAATACTGCAGTCCAACTGCAAAGGCCAAAAAGGGTCAAATAAAACTCTAAGTGCATAGCATGTTACAGTACAGTCAAATACTGTAAGTTGTGCAGTTGTAAAATCAGGGTCAATTAGAGATTCATTCTGTCTCAGCATCATGTCTTTGTGCTTGAGTCCGGCCTGAGGACTTTGTCCACATCACAAGTAATGTTGTCTTTTTTTCTGGCAAAGAGAAAAAAACCCTGTGGTCTGACAGATCCAGCCTTGATAACACTCTCTAAACCTTACTCTTTCTCTCCTTATCCACCACTTCTTACATGTACTCTTCCTCCTCTCCTTCTCAGATTGTTTCCATCTATTGTTCGTATCATGATTCAGTCACCTGTGCCATTTGTGCACTCTGAACTGGCTCATATTTTGAACAGTTGGTTTGATCACATCATTGGAAACAAGTGTGAACAGTTTTGAATATTTGTGTGTAAACGATGACAACTGTACTTTAGTTGTGTTTAACTTTTGCCGCTTGTGTTTAGCTTTTTGCAGCACAAATGCATCACAGTGTGAAAAGTGTTTAAGTGAATGAGAATGTGTTTAGAGTTTTGCAAAACGGTGCATGAGATTTGCAAATAGAGCCTAACTGCCTGAACGTGTTTAAAGTTTAGCAGAAAGAGTGCTTTATTCGACAGATTGGTTTAAGCTAGTGAGAATTTGGTTCAGAGATTGGGGTTTAGTGTTTTAGCAATTGAGAAAAACTGTAAATTTGCTGATACACGCTCAGCCAAACCAAGCTATGTGACTGACTTCATTAGAACACAGAGTTGTACATGCACATCCGAGAGCTGTAGGTCAATATAATGAAAGTGAACACAAAATCAGTTAGAGAGTCTAAAAGGAACATTTAGACAGATTATGCCAGTGTCTAGAAAAATGTGCAGAGGGGTGAATCCCAAGGACAATATGATTGAAAACCACTGCATTTAAACATTCACAATGACTTTGCAACGGTATTGTTAGTTTTACCTTATGGAAATGCACAAGTCTGTCAACAGCCTCTGTTGGACTGATCTTGGTCTTCTTCCTCCCTGGAGCAGGAGATGCAACTGCAGCTGGACAGATGACATCACTGTCCCAATCTAAATGAGTAGATGTTTAGGGGGTTGTGGGCGATTTAGGAAAACAAAAACAAACATTTAGTGCTCACAACAACAAGCAACCAGAGCAAATATGAAATTTTGCCATCCTCACAAATAATGCCAACCATTTTCAGATCCTTGGCCACCCGCTGCATTGAGAAGACACCAGATTTCTGCTGTTGAAGTAAGCGACTGGGCATCATTGAAAATCTTTTGCTTGAATGCGGTCTCCCACCTCTCAAGAACGCTTGTTGGATGTTTTCAGCATTGGACAGCAGAGCAAAGTCCTGATTTATCTAATGACAAAACATATTACAAGATTTCTAAGGTTACTTTTTCATCCTTTACCACCAAAATGGATAGTGTTGTTGTTTTAGGACTAAGACATCATGAATGTGCAAATGAGTCAAACTTAGTAATTATGCCACAAAAAAGGAGCACAAAACTTCATGTCCAACTAGATTGTGTTACAAGTACATCAACACAAAAGATTCTTACATAGCCCTTTGTTGAAAAAGGGTCTTTCAGGATAGGACAGGGAGAAATAATGGTGGGTGGGGATCCTCCTTCAATGTAAAAAAAGAAAATACAGTTAATGCTAAACTTAATATTGTTTTCTACACCAATTGACACAGCTGTGTGTATTTCTTGCATCTGTACACTTAAGTCTTACCCCTGAATTTCTGTCATGTGACTGACAATATTAACAAGCTGAAATTTGGTGCTTTACAACAGGGTTTCATTAGTTAACATGGACTAAGAATGCACAATACTTCTACAGCATTTAATAATTTAGTTATTGTTCATCTCAACATTTCCAACCTGACATTTCCTTATACATTATAAAAATCAAAAGTTGTATCTGTTAACATGAAAGCACTATGAACTAAAATGAACAAAGTTATACTTTTATTAACTAATACTAAAGCTAGTCATTGTTAGTTCGCACATTTATGTTAACAAATGAGACCTTATTGTAAAGTATTAACATACACAATCCCTATACCTCAAGCATAGTTCCTATATAACTAAATGCATTTCTAGGCAGTAGCACAAGATTCTTAGCTTACCTTCGGTTAGAAAGTCTTGGAATGTACTATTGCTGTGCAGTTTTACTAATTTCTCCACGCCTTGATGAACAAGACAAACTGTTGGTCAAGAAAAATGCAAATTATGACGTTGTTAATGTTAAAAAAAATTCACAGAGCCGCTCGTCAGAAGCTCCATTTGTCACCCCGCTAATCTTAACGTTACATTGAAGTGAAATTGCAGCAAATTAATTGTAAGTTAACGTATTTACTATTGCAGATGAAGCGCGCGCACGTCAAACACGCGTTTCATATGATGAGCGAATTCATATTAGTTTAAAATCATATGCTGGCAGTTCAGCAAAACGCTTCCTGCTTTATTATCTGATGATTTATCTCTGCTGCCTTTTACTTTGCAGACGAGAGTAACCGCAATATATTTAAATTCCTCGGACCATCCGAAGCTGTGCGTTCAAGGTCCACACACACACACACACACACATATATATATACATATACATACATACATATATATATATATATATATATATATATATATATATATATATATATATATATATATATATATATATATATATAAATGCGCGTTACTGATTGCTGCTCACTTAAACAGCCAGAGATTATTTGTGGAACAATGCAGTTATACTAAAATATTGGAGACAAAAATGCATTACAATGTATTTTGCAACACGTGAGCCCAAGAAGGGGAATATGGATGCTGCGTTAATTCGCTGTTTTCACTTCAAACACCATAAAGTTAATGTTCATATATTGAAGGATAAATAGAATGGAGATTTAAACTTTTTTCTTTATTGTTTTTTCTTTACTAATCTTAACCTACTCTGTATTCATACTTTACTTACATTTTAACTGTAGGATGCTCATAAGTAAACTAATCTAATGTTTTTATTATTATAATTATGTAATTTATTTAATTTTTCTTCAAGCATAAACAGGCCTACCTACCTCGCCTCAGAAATTAACGTAGTATGTATAATTCTGTATGTGTGTGTCTGTGAGTGTGTGTAATTAAGTGTGTGTGAGTGGATGTATCCGTTTTACACTCTTGATGTTTTAGAGTGTAACCCCTTCCTTTTATTTTACATATTTGCAGTGTTACAGTCACACCAGTTTATAGGTGTGTGTGTACAAGTGTGTGTGAGTTGGTGTGTTGATTTTGCACTCTAAATGTTTTAGAGTTTCACCCCTTCATTGCTGTGCAATTTTTGTCTGCATTGTGGGGGATTTGTAGATTGTACAAACAAAAATTTTCTGTATTTTAGATTTTTTTTTCCCATTTTCCCATTAATTTCCTATGGTCTGTCATTTTTGACCGAAGACCATGAGTGTGACTATTTTTTTTTTTTTATGACCACTTAGCTTTTTCGAATCGTGCCCTGAATTATTTTTATTATTATTTTTTTTTTTTTTATTATTATTTTTTATTAAAAGTGACTGAAGACTGCACATTAACTAGCTTTACAGAGTTGCTCATGATGTGTTCACAGCTCAACCGTGTTTGAAATGTTGGTAAAGTCTGATGACGCGATAAATTTGAAGAAGTGGTATAAAGTCTTGAACATAAGAGAAGAAATCTTTTGCCAGGATAACTGTGAATCGAATCATCACACCGTGAGTCATGATTACTTATGTAGAGCTATTTATATGATTTTTAAACATTTTATGTACTTTAAAGTAATGATAAAATAGCATCATATTTGTTTGCATATTTGTTATCATAATTCAGCTTTGCTGATCATATATTCATTTCTAAATGTTTCTTTTCTGACACAACACTTTAAATATGATTCATGATTTTACATTGACAATATGTGATATTAGCAGGTTAAACCAGACACTTCCACTCAATCACAGCAATGGAGAATTATTATGTTATTTTGAAAACTCAGATGAGAGTGAGTTCTCAGGTCTTCTTCTATCTGACCTTGATCCTCGGCGTTCCTGGAAATGCATTTGTCATGTATGTTGCTGGATTGAAGATGAAGAGGACTGTTAATACAGTAGGGTTTCTCAATCTAGCGATTGCTGACCTCTTGTGCTGCCTTTCCACTCTTTACTACATTACCAAGAGCGCTTTTGATCAATGGCCGTACGGATCCTTAATGTGCAAGATTTTTTCCTTCATTATGCTCATCACCATGTTTGCCAGCGTTTTCACCTTGAACTTGATTAGTCTGGATCGGTTTACTCAGGTGATGACACCGGTTTGGGCTCAGAATCATCGCAGCTTGTTCATCGCACGACTGTCCTGTGCAACAGCTTGGATTCTGGCTTCAGTTCTCAGTCTGCCTTTTATGATGTTAAGAGAGACTTACACAGAAAATAACAAAACATACTGCCTGCATTATCAACGTAATGAAGACAATTTTAAATTGTATGGAAGGTTAAGCATCATCAGATTTGTGTTTGGCTTTTTGGTTCCTCTCATATGCATCACAACATGCTACGGATTCATCGCACGCAAGTTAGGCAGGAGTCATTTTCACTCTGGACGAGCGTTTCGCATCATGTTGGCTGTAATCGTGACCTTTTTTCTGTGCTGGCTGCCGTATCACATAGTGCATTTGACAATAATGTACGGAAAGAAATCCAGTTCCCTTGTGGCTGTGGCTTTGGAAGTTTATCCGTTGTCCGTGTCTTTGGCGTATTTCAACAGCTGCCTGAACCCCGTTCTGTATGTTTTCATGGGGCAGGATTTTAAGAGCAATGTTAAACTTTCTCTAAGACGTGTTTTTGAAAGAGTTTTCTCTGAGGAGGGAACACCAATATCACAGACCACCCATTCAAAGCAAATGCATTCACTGTAGTGAAAAATATCAACTCATTTATTCAGTTTTCTGATTGATTTGTGTTACTATTCTAAAACAATTTAATTATTTCTTTTCAAAAGTCATCAAGTCAAATTTAGCAAGTCATCTAACTTTTATTCATGATTCATGTTTTTTTTTTCTGTATTGTTTATACATTTTCAGTGATTTGTGATGAACTTTTGCCAAAGTTTAAAACCAGCATAATAGAATACTATGCTATAGTGTCTTCTTTTGTTTGCTGTGAGCTTAGATAAAGCTTGTAATATTTCACTAATAATGGCTTGTGGTTTCTACACGAATTCATGAAGAAAAATAAAAAATGAATATAAATAATTTTAAGCTTGCATTTGTGAATAAAACTAAGGCTGATGACACAACTTTGGGCAATGTTGCATGAATAGGCAACCAGGTGTGACACAGGGCTCACGAATTGTCTAAAATATCCAGATAGAAATGTTACCCATTCTCAATGCGAAAGTGCCCAAGGAACAGTGCTTAAAAAAAGTTGCCCGGAAAAATTATTCAAAAAGTTACCCCATGTATCATCAGCCTAAAACATATTTTATTGTATCATATTACAGTGCTTCCATCATTTTATATTTTTTCTGTTATGTTTTTTTTTCTCACTTTTGTGTTATATGGACTTATCATTACAAGCAAAGTGTGTATTAATAAACTGTGTTTTGTATATAAAGTGCAAAAATAATAACGTTTAAATGTATGTTTATTTGAATGTTCATTAAACATTCAATTAATTTTGAGTAAAGATTGTTCATTATCAGTGCAAATAGTTGCTAACAACAGTTTTCTCTGGGTCAAGTAGCCAAAGCATTCTAAACCTCTTTAAAATAAAAAATAAAATAAAAAAATAAACCACATTCAGATATGGTTAAAAAGCAAAAAATAATGTTACATCTTTAGACACATGCACATTTGCTGACAAAACTGACGGATGTAATTTTCTACCAAAACAACTTCCTCTTTTTCCTCATGACATACTGTACACTCTTAAAAATAAAGTTTTTTATTGGCATCAATGGTTCAATGAAGAGCTTTAAACATCCATGAAACCTTTCAAATGCAGAAAATGTTCTTTATAGTCAAAAACGAATTTTCAGAGATTTTAAAAAATGTTCTTCAAAATGGTTCTTTTAGGAACTGTTCACTGAAAGGTTCTTTTGTGAACCAAAAATGGTTCTTCTAATGACATCACTGCAGAGGAGGAGCACTTGAGAACCATAACAGCATAAGGGATTTTCTAAATGTACTAAACATTATGACAGTACAAACATAGCCAATAGCCAAAGGAGCAAAAACATCAATCAACAGGCAACACAGTGTGTGTGTGTGTGTGTGTGTGTGTGTGTGTGTGTGTGTGTGTGTGTTTGTGTTTTCATTTTGTCACTTGCATTGTGTCCCTTCTCTCAGTGTTGACATCCTTTGTCCTCATGTGTGCATTCAGTAGACAATGTTCTGCATTCGAGCATGCATATGTTTGTCTCTTTCTGGTGTCATGTGCGGAGAGTCTGTCTTTGTGCATTTCTCATTTCTTTTTTTTCATCTTGGTGATAAGACTGATGTCCACAGTCTCTGAAATTGGTTTGATCTCTTTGTTTCTCTTTTCCATTATCCATTCATTTCAATTTGGAAAAGTCCTTCTAGCTGTTGTTGCAGTTTGTGAAGTTCTATCAGGTTCACCCATGCCATCGTGGGTCTCAGGTTTTCTAGATCTTTTAGGCTTGGAGTTCTGGATCTTGTAGGTCTGTAAATCTCTTGATTTCTTGTTCTGATGATCACTCTGTTCTTTAAGAAGACCTTTCTCTTATGGAAGTCCCCTGGCTTCACTGGCCCTGCTTGACTTCTTGTCCTTCAGATGACTGGATCATCTTTCTCCAGGAGGGTACACATTTCAAACAAACATCTCAAAGCTTATACTTCAAACGAGATCAAAAAGAAGAGGCTGACCCCCTTTCCCCCACAAAAATCTTTTCACATTCAAAACATCAAAGCTATAGAAATTTAATCACAGAATGCAATTAAAGAATTTCTCATAAATTATATTCAAATATTAATGCCATGAACACATTCCTCAGAAATGATAAATAATCACCCCCCTTTTGATAGTAAACATATTTTCCTAAAATATGATACTATCATGAGACAATTCCTCCAATTCACATCAGCATCTGCTTATGACTGAGCTACAGTCATGTTGTTCATGCAGTGCTGTGTCTGGCAAGGTCTGAATGGCTTCTTCTTAAGCAAATCACGGTAGCCCATCTTTATTTTGTGTGAGAAGTGACACTGGCTACATTTACATGCACCTAAATAATCAGTTTGTAATCGGATTGACGGCTCAATCGGATTGAAAAACGGTCATATAAACACCTTAATCGATCCGATTGAGCTCAATTGGAATGAAATTTCGATCGGATTGAAGGAGGTGGTTTATTCCTCTTCTAATACGATTGAGCGTGCATGTAAACACTCGATCGGATTGAACCACTAAACTGAATGAACTGCGCATGTGAAACGACGCAGAAATAACGTAATGTATGAGGCACGGAACGAGCGATTCTTCCTTTTGAATAAAGTTTTGTATAAATGCGTGTCCTGTCATTATAAAACTCTCCTTTCATTCGGAAACTGTGAAGTGGAGCAGGACAACCTTGTTTTGGATACTCATCCACAGGCAACCCGTTTTGGGTGCGGGGAGGGGCTTTTTTTTGCGTGATAAATATGAGCAGCAGCATAGCACAGCGTTTTATATGTATATTTATCCATAAACGGGTAAATATTAATTCTTCTGTTAAAAACAAATACAGAAACCGTATAGGAGAGTGGTTATTATGTGCAAACAGAAAGAAACTCGATATTATCTATATGTCATTTTCATTTTTCACTTTCACTATTTGAGCAGTGTGCACATGTCAAAAAAAAATCTATTCTGATTTTAAGCTTGTGACATATAAACGCGCACATCAACCCGATCACTTTATTTAGCATTCATGTAAACACTACAATCAGATTCATCAATCGTAATGAATTCAGTCTGATTGAACCAAAAAGTGTGCATGTAATTGTAGCCACTGTAGCACCCATCCTTCCACAAGCAAAACTAACAACTTTCTGATCTTTTCTACCTTTCTTCAAACAATAACTTGCTATGTGTCCATCCTTTCCACATGCATGACAGACAAAGCTTCTCATTCTCTCATTGTCTTGACAATGTCTAGTAATGTGACCAGCTTTTTCACATGCATAACAGAGAGTAACACCTTCTGAATTTACTCTTTCTAATTTCTTTGGTCTTTGATGGAAACCATTAGATAATCATTTTCTCCTGCCAAAGGTAGCAACTGGATGTCTGGATTCTGAAGCTTTCATTTGACTTCTTGCATTGAAATGCTGTGTCATTTTGGAAATGATTTGCTCGTATGGTGTATTTACATCTACATGCATAGCAATGGTTTCTTGCATGTGTGAACTACTCTGTGCAATTAATGCAGACTTAAACATGAGGTTTTGTTTAGTTGCATTTACAAACCACTGTAACAGCTGAACATTTCCCACAACCTAGATGCAAATGCTAGAGGATGCTCTCCAATTTCCATTGTCACCTCAGTTATCTTTCTAAAGTTAACCAAATTTCAGACAGGACCACTTTGGCAAGTTACTTGAGTTTATTGAACACAATTTATCTTTGGCGGTATGGTTCCTTATGGGGGTTCTTGCTCACAAATTAATTGAACATACAAGAGCTTAAACATTAACCCCCCGGAACCATCAGCTTGGAAATACATGACACTTAAGACACTTAATAATGTCTTTAAAAGAGAACAGTGGTAATCGTGTAGATGTGGCAGTGGGGCGTCTATCCTGTAGCTTGGTTATGAGGATGAGTGTCTCTCAGCAGTGAGGTCCATGCCAACCAGGACTTGAAAGCCTTAGTGATCTGAAACAAAGAAGACGACAACCATAAGGTGCACGGTAATATGCTCATGCTTATAATGGGGAGGGAGGCAGGGTTGCGAGCTGTTTGAGCATGCTTACCGAGCAGTGGTGCCACGTATATATGTGACCAATCACGGAAAGTAGGGACACAAGTCAGTTCTGGGGCATTTTGAGTTATTCACATATTCTGAAATTGTAGTCTCCAAGCTTTTCAACGATGTGTAACACATGGAAATCTGATCATATTTTGAGAAGTTATGGCCATTTGAAGGTAGGCACACAAAAAAGCTCAAAAGGGAGAAAATGGCCTCTAAGATTGTGCAGTTCTCACCTGTTCTCACCTGCTGGGAGTGACAATAGGGCTCATTTACATCTCATTAAGATAAGCCATACCCCCTGTAAAGCTGCATGGTTGCATAACAACGACAGACGCAACGGGAAAAATCGGACCGCATACTATTAATAATAAAGGATAATGTGCATTGTAAAATGTCAGTAATTTATCTTTTTTGACTTTTATAAAAATGATTCAGAGGCTGAAATATGTTAGTTTTATCTTTATATAAAACCTTTTTTGTTAAAACTCTATTTAAACTTGTGCATTGTAGATAACGTTGCAAGACACTCCTTTAAAATCTGGCCATCATTTTTAATTTTTAACACAAAACGACAAACTTTGATGTTTATGGAAACTCACCCCATAAGAAACAGAAAAGTATTCTTGCAGATCTTGTTGCCTCCAATGAAAAAAGTCGTTCGGGCACACTTTCTCTTTGTTGGGGTCTTCTTTGTGGATGTTACCATCTCTGAAGTTTGCACTGTGCGTCTGTTTGCCTCTAAATGTCCAATAATTCGCATGTCCTGCCACTCTTTTTCCGCAGCTAAAGAATCCAGCCGTATGTTGTACATAATGTCTGGAGAAAGCTTCTGGCTACAGGACTGTCTCCCATGCAGAGAGTTCTCTTTTCTCCTCGTGTAGCATTTACAGTCAAAGTTACGGATTTTCCCCATTTCTCTGTCTTTATCCCCATCAAATGTTACTATCGATATAGCCTCTGATATCTTACGGTCCAACTCGTCTGACGCCAGTCCGATACATTCTTCCTCGTCTTTATCTTCGCTCAGTTGTAGATTAGGGATATTATTCAGTCTTATTATGCCGCTTTCATCGTCGCTCAGATCGTCTTCAGAATCAGTGGGCGCTTGTTTATAAGCATCCGGCTTGTCGAAAAAGTAGCCTACTTCAAAACATTTTCGGCGGCCAGAGCGCTGCATAGTAATTAGCCACGCTTCCCTTGGAGGGCGGGGGCAATAACAAAAGAAACAAAAGCCGGCTTATCCAGTATGGAAATACACACAGACAATGACACGCCCCTACTGCGTGCTAGAATCTCCGAAAAACAAGCCGATTTCAACCTCAAAATGTACGCTTTTAAATATACCAATACTGCTATCTCAAACACGGAGAGGCTTCTTCGTGATCTCAACTAACAGATTCTGCAAAAAACGAAAATTACCAATTAAAAAAAAAACGCTTCTTTCTCATTTTGCTCGAAAGTTGTGCTGCCGACTTGTGTCACTGGTCTCCTTGACGGGTCACATATGTCCCATGTCTAAAAGGAGAATGGTAGTGATTGGAGCGATTTGACAGCTGACCACATCAGCTGGTCGCAGCCTATGCCTCCGTGGCCTGACTGAACTAACACTGCACTCGATAAGTCCCAGCAAGTTTAAGTAGAGAATCTCTCCTTGCACCTTTTTCTGCTTTTTTGTCACAAACTTCTGGTGAGACAGCACTAGTTAATGAGCGAGGAATGCAGATCATAAGAAGTCTACAATCATCTTTGTCTGACACACTATAAACACTATAAACTACCTTTTCCAGTTTTGACACGAACTCTACAGTATCCATGTTATCAGGGTCAAAAGTACCCACTGCTGTAACAAGACTTTGAAAGTCCATAAAAGACAGTTGTCTAACAGCTTGGCCATCGTCATTTCTTTGATCAAGAACTCTCTCATTTCCAGTCTTGTTCGCACTGGTGCTATTGGGAACCTCACAGAATCATCTGAAAAATTATGTTGTTGACTAAAGGCTTCCTTGCAGTTATTTTTGTCATATTCAGAATTGGCTTGGGCATGTACCAATTGTCTAGCTGTCCCTTCATACAAACATGTAAATTTTTCCCTCTCTGTTTCGGACTTTGAAATACCCTTTTCTCAATTTCACTATCTGTTCCTTCAAAATGATCTCTTCAGCCTCATAATTTCTCAATGATATGACATAGCCGCTAAATTTAGCAGCTTGTTTTCTGTTTTTATTTCTTCTAATCTTTTCTTAGTTACCTTGTATGAGGCAAAAAGAGCTTGAAGTGCATTAGCAACTTTTCCCTCTTTTTTTAAGTTGTAAGTTTCAATTCAGATTCAATTACTTTAGAATCCTTACAGAATTATAACAGACCAAAACCGAGTTTCAGTTACTTTAGAAACAATGATTCCAATACAAGTCAAGTCAAGTCAAGTCAAGTCACCTTTATTTATATAACGCTTTAAACAAAAAAGATTGCGTCAAAGCAACTGAACAACATTAATTAGGAAAACAGTGTGTCAATAATGCAAAATGACAGTTAAAGGCAGTTCATCATTGAATTCAGTGATGTCATCATGCAGCTCAGTTCAGTTTAAATAGTATCTGTGCAATAATTTGCAAGCAAGTCAACAATATCGCTGTAAATGAAGTGTCCCCCAACTAAGCAAGCCAGAGGCGACAGCGGCAAGGAACCAAAACTCCATCGGTGACAGAAATGGAAAACCAGGCTCAGTCGGGGGGGCCAGTTCTCCTCTGACCAGACGAAACCAGCAGTTCAATTCCAGGCTGCAGCAAAGTCAGATTGTGCAGAAGAGTAGTATGTTTAGTATGGTCTTGTCCCGGTGGTCGTCTGAGACAAGGTCTTTACAGGGGATCTGTCTCTGGGGCTCTAGTTGTCCTGGTCTCCGCTGTCTTTCAGGGCTGTAGAGGTCCTTTCTAGGTGCTGATCCACCATCTGGGCTGGATACATACTGGATCCGGGTGACTGCAGTGACCCTCTGACTTGGAAACAGACTGGATCTGGTGGCTACGGTGACCTCGGAATAAGAGAGAAACAGACTAAAATGAGCGTAGATGCCATTCTTCTAACGATGTAGCAAGTACATCGGGTGTTATGGGAAGTGTTCCCGGTTTCGGTTTACCTAATTAATGCAGCCTAAAAATCCTTTAACGGATTTGTATATTAGAAGTGTATTAGTATATTATGTGTAAGCCAGGTTAAAGAGATGGGTGCTTAATCTAGATTTAAACTGCAAGAGTGTGTCTGCCTCCCGAACAATGTTAGGTAGGTTATTCCAGAGTTTGGGCGTTAAATAGGAGAAGGATCTGCCGCCCGCAGTTGACTTTGATATTCTAGGTATTATCAAATTGCCAGAGTTTTGAGAACGCAGCAGACGTGGAGGACTATAATGTAACAAGAGCTTGTTCAAATACTGAGGTGCTAAACCATTCAGGGCTTTATAAGTAATAAGCAAGATTTTAAAATCTATACAGTGTTTGATAGGGAGCCAGTGCAGTGTTGACAGGACCGGGCTAATATGATCATACTTCCTGGTTCTAGTAAGAACTCTAGCTGCTGCATTTTGGACTAACTGGAGTTTGTTTATTAAGCGTGCAGAACCAACCACCCAATAGAGCATTACAATAGTCTAACCTTGAGGTCATAAACGCATGGATTAACATTTCTGCATTTGACATTGAGAGCATAGGCCGTAATTTAGATATATTTTTGAGATGGAAAAATACAGTTTTACAAATGTTAGAAACGTGGCTTTCTAAGGAAAGGTTGCTATCAAATAGCACACCTACATTCCTAACTGATGACGAAGAATTGACAGAGCAGCCATCAAATCTTAGACAGCGTTCTAGGTCATTACATGCAAAGCTTTTAGGTCCTATAATTAACACCTCTGTTTTTTCAGAATTTAGCAGTAAGAAATTACTCGTCATCCATTTTTTTTATATCGACTATGCATTCCGTTAGTTTTTCAAATTGGTATGTTTCGCCGGGCCGCGAAGAAATATAGAGCTGAGTATCATCAGCATAACAGTGAAAGCTAACACCGTGTTTCCTGATGATATTTCCCAAGGGTAACATGTAAAGTGTGAAGAGTAACGGCCCTAGTACTGAGCCTTGAGGTACTCCATACTGCACATGTGAATGATATGATACCTCTTCATTCACTGCTACGAATTGATGGCGGTCATATAAGTACGATTTAAACCATGCTAATGCACTTCCATTAATGCCAACAAAGTGTTCTAGCCTATGCAAAAGAATGGTGTTGTCAATAGTGTCGAACGCAGCACTAAGATCCAATAGCACTAATAGAGAGATACAACCACGATCAGATGATAAGAGCAGGTCATTTGTAACTCTAAGGAGAGCAGTCTCAGTACTATGATGCGGTCTAAATCCTGACTGGAAACCTTCACAGATGCCATTTTTCTCTAAGAAGGAATATAATTGTGAGGATACTACCTTTTCTAGTATCTTGGACAGAAAAGTGAGATTCGAGATCGGTCTATAATTAACTAGTTCTTTGGGGTCAAGTTGTGTTTTTTTAATGAGAGGCTTAATAACAGCTAGTTATTACCACACCATACCAAGTCAGGTTAATTCAGTTCTGTTAGAATTTTAAACAGAATTGTACAGAATAGGCTTAAGAAGTCCTCCTGCTAATACTGAATAAACCAGATTCTCTTCTATCCTTACAATTTCTTTTCTAGATTTTTTATTTTAAAACAAGGGGGTTCCCTGACAACACCAGCAAAAAAAGAAAGAAACCCCTTTTCTCACCTTTTCCTGCTTTTTGGAAATCCTCGTGCTGGGTGGCTCGCCAATGTAATAAATAATGAAGAAGACATTGAAGATCTTGATGAAGATGTTTATTGCAGCATAGCAGTGACAAAGTACATGTAGTACCTTGGGTTCAATGGAGTCAGAATGAACCCAGAACAAGTTCAAACCTTTTATACATATTCATTTTACCACCCTTCATTTAATTGAAGTTGCTCCTGTTGTAACAGCTGTAGTCTGTATGTTAATTAAGTTCTGACACCCCTTTGTGTGATGTGGTTCTCAGTATCCCACAACTGTCCCATTCTACCATTTTGGGAAATAAGCATGATCAAATATATTGTGGAGTGGAAGCTGGGTCAAGGCAGACTATAATTTCTTACAAGATGAATTTTGGATGTGGATGTGGACTGCCATCCTTGGAGAATGAGGACAGCAGCCCATCCAACCTCCTCTAAGAAGGTGCTTAGTTGACCAGGAGGGTGGTAGTTACTAAGTTTTATAGGAGCTGTTCCTGTAATAGCATTAGGGGTGTCCCCGACTAAGGAATTACATAGTCAAATCAGAATTGTCAAGTCTTGCTAATAGTCGACTGATAGTCGAATCATGTGCGTGTTTATTTTCTTTCACATGCAGCACATAAATGGGGGATTCTCTCAAAATCGCAATGACTGACAGAGTGAAAATCATAACAATGGACCGGACAAAATAAAATGTCAAAAACATTGCTCCATCGGAACTGCCCTGCTTCACACCACTACAGATATGTATATATATATATATTGTATGTGTGTGTGTGTGTATGCATGTATGTATGGGTTGCGTCAACTTAAAAAGGAAAAAAAAAATAGGGTTGCTCTTAAAAAACTTGACAACCACTGATGTAGAGGCATGTATTTCCAATGAGCCTATGTTGCAACAATAAACAACAGATATAGAATCGAAGTATTAAGCAAACACTTCTGCGCTACTGCTTTCTCTGCTAACTAATTGGTTCAGCTACATCAGTATTATCTTTAGAAACACACATTTACTGGCAGTTACTAAGAAACTCTTTTGCCAAAATGTACCTCTTTATATATATATATTTTTTTTGTAGGATTGAAAATGATCAAAGACTTCTGCTTTTCTGTACCAAACCTATCTTCCGTAACAAAAGGGCCATTTGGCATTACTGAAGGCACAGATGTGCTGATAGTGATCAAGGCCTGTGTATACATGCCATATGAAAGGGGAAAAAAAAATTGAAAGTAAAAGTGACATGACATACAGCCAAGTATAGTGACCCATACTCAGAATTCTTGCTCTGCATTTAACCCATCCAAAGTGCACACACACAGCAGTGAACACACACACACACCGTGAACACACACCCGGAGCAGTGGGCAGCCATTTATGCTGCAGCGCCCAGGGAGCAGTTGGGGGTTCGGTGCCTTGCTCAAGAGCATCTCAGTCGTGGTATTGCTGGCCCAAGACTCGAACCCACAACCTTAGGGTTAGGAGCCAAATTGTCACACCTTTAGACCCTGGGTGAAGCTGTAACCTGCTGATTGGTCAGTTTTGAATGTCTCAGACTGGGTTTTAGTCACATGGTCAAGGAAAGGATAAAAGAAGATTTTAAAATTTTTGCTCTTTCTCTTTTCTTGGCTGGCAGTCTCTCTTCATTGGGGCTCTGCCCTCTCTCTCTCCCTCTCTTTCTCTCTCAAGTAACATTTTACATATATGCTGGGTACAATTAACTATGTTTTACCATCCATCATCTATTTTGTAACCAATTCAAGTGTAACCATAACAAAATACATAAAATCGAAAATACCATTTCAATTGTAAATTATGCGCTAACTAGTCTTGATTCAACTTTAACACTGAAGTGCTACCTATTGCAATATAATACTGTATATGTCACAGTGACAACATGGCAAATGTAGTATGTCCAGATTACACCCATACAGCACACATTCATACTACATAAAACATACTCTTTTAGTGGTCGTGAAATAATTATTTATTTTAAACAACACTTACTCAGGAGTATGCGATTTCAGAAGCAGCCAATGAAATGGTCTGTATACAGTACACTACAGTGAATGTTTTCTATCATTATAAAGTAATTAGTTTGTTAACTAGATGCTGCATTAGTAAAGGACAGGCTGAGAGGACGCTAACATTAGTAGTAGCACCTCAACCTTAAAACAATGTAATGAAAGTACACTCAAGTCTGACCCAAATGTTTAATGTCATGATGGTTACCATCAATTTGCATTAGTTTGTGTCCCGTTGGGTCTCTTATGCATTCGTTATGCAGCGAAGTGCTTGTGATGTGAAATTTTAGAAATTGAACTTCAAACTCATCTTTGCCTCTTTTTCATTTTTAAAGTGCACTTTTGCCTGATTGGAAATTAAATAAACTAATTTAGACCGCCGCTTGAACTGTGTAGATATTTAAAGATGACCAGGATTTTAGTGCCTGACCATGTTTAAGCATGACTGTTTGGATATAAAATGCTAACACTTTAAAATAGGATTACATTTGTAACATAATGTTCTAAATAATATTCAGTTTCTTGCACAGACCGACCGTTTTGCTTCATAAGACCTTAATATGCCTTCAGGATACCAGTAGCCACTGACATGCATTTTATTAATCACCAAGGAACACGGTTTCAGCTAAAAATCTTCTTCAATCTTTAATCTAATTAGATGGATGTGTTTCTCTGCAATGCAAAGATTCATAAAAAAAAAACCTTATGCTCACTTCTTCTGTAGGTGAAGCTGGATCACGAATGATTCGCGTGAACATAGATGCATTTAGATAGATTCCCTTCAAAAACAAAATAGTAATCCACTGCGTCTTCAGTGGCTCAGATGTCGGGAGTAAATGACGACTGCTATGTTCATTATTACATCAACAAAACACCACAATAGCTTAGGAGACATTCTTCCCTGCTCCAGCGTCAAAACAATGGCGGACTGTTCACAGCTCACTCAGGGCGGGTCTAAGGTAAAATGCTAGTGTCAATCAACAATCGTGGGAGGGGCCTGGGTCTGTGTGACATCACACAGCCAAGAAACTGAGAATGGTTTGATATGAGACAGGGGTTATTATTTATGGGGATCAAAAATAAATAAATAAATAAACAACTGTAGATCTTTATCATTTTATGATCGCTGTGTACACACACTGCCAAGACACATTCAGTTCAAACAACATGTAAAAGTGAATTTTGCATCTGACCCTATTAATCCCTCCTTAGTTTGTAAGGCTTTAATTTGTCTAATTTAATTTGTTGTTATACATATTCAGCTTTACCTGCTTATACACAGCTCATTTATCCAATAATATTTACAGTAGAAAGTTTGGTCACACTTTATTTTAAGGTCCAATTCTCGCTATTAACAAATGGTTACTACGACTTTTGCCTCAATAAACTCCTAATTTGTTTCTTATTAATAATAGTTAGTAAGGTAGTTAAGTTTAGTTATTGGATAGGATTAGGGATGTAGAATATGGTCATGCAGAATATTTGCTTTATAAGTACTAAACAGCTTATATGCCTGCTAATAAGCAACTAGTTGATAGTCTTTGTAGTCCTTTCATCCAATCAGTAGAACTTTCTTTCATTTCTTGTGATAATTCCTTAAAGTAGTAAGCACTGGCAAGTTATCACTAGTTAGTACAGAGCAGCTGGTGAGGTGAGTACAAGTTTGTAAGGCATAAATATTTGATCTGTAAAACTCAAGTGTGATTTAAAACATATAAACATATGATCACTGACATACAAGTGACTGCTTAGTTAATGATTTAAATTAAATGTCTTAATGTTTATTTAAAAACTATTTTCATTGTTTAAAAATACTGAATAGTCGCCTTTGTCAAATTGCTTATTTTCCACACATTTAAGCAATGTTCCTTCTATTTTTATTTTTTTATTTTTTTCTTGCCAAGCAATACTTTTCTCTATTGGTCAGAAATTTCAGCAACCTGAGCAAAAACATTCTTTATACCTTTATATATAGTGCACACACAAAGTGTGTAACTTTTAAATTCAGTGTGTTTTTATATTTGATTGACTTTTTTAAGAGTTCTCTCATTTTAGGTTACTTGAGAAAACACTTTTTACAGTGCTGTGCCACCAAGAAATTCTATTAAAAATAATTAAAAAGAAACCTCACACAGAACAGTTAAATTCTTTATAATAATATAATGTAATGTAATGTTATATAATATAATATAATATAATTGTCAGACACAGACGAGGACTATAAT